>NC_042998.1:53623226-53635726 GCF_006345805.1 Octopus sinensis | reverse complement strand
AAAACTAATGATTTATGGAAGAAGTTCCTTGAGATATTTACTCTACAATGAAATGCAGCCACCCGCTTATAGCAGAAGCTGTCAGAAATAAAGCCATGACAAACATGTTTAGATCATATTGTCCCCCATTTGCCATATGAAATAAACAAAACAAGCACAAGCAGTATAGTAATTTCATAAATTACATTAAATTTCAGAAATTCTCTTTTCTCAAACAACCTCCTAAATCTTCAGAATATTCAACAAAAAATTTACAAGATTTTCTTGTCTATGATGTAAGAGACATTAACAAACAAAAATATCATAGTTCCTCATAAGCTTTCAGAAATTCTGAGAAGTCCATAATTCAATATTTTGAGAAAGATTTTCAATAATACAGTATTGGACAAATCACTGCATTT
Source organism: Octopus sinensis (assembly GCF_006345805.1). NCBI lineage: Eukaryota > Metazoa > Mollusca > Cephalopoda > Octopoda > Octopodidae > Octopus > Octopus sinensis. The sequence goes on along the minus strand of NC_042998.1, from coordinate 53,635,325 downwards.
GTGATGTCACTTTGTGAAGGCACATGGCTCAGTGGTTAGAACATCTGGCTTACATTCATGAGGTAGCGAGTTCAGTTTCTAGACCATGGTGTGCATTGTGTTCCTGAGCAAGACACTTTATTTCACATAGCTCAGCTGTTACAGCTTTTGCTTTTTCCTTTGGGAAACATCAGTGGTATGGAGAGGAGAGGCTGGTATGCATGGGTGATGGCTGGTCTTCCATAAACAACCTTGCCTGGACTTGTGCCTCAGAGGGTAGCTTTCTAGGTGCAATCCCATGGTCGTTCATGACCAAAGGAGGTCTTTGTCCGTCTTTTAATCCTTCTGTAACATGGACACACTACACACACACACAAAAGTATAGTGACATGTTTAAGAACCTTGAAATGACAACACTACTGTTCTCAGAGACAGTAGACCAGTGATGAAAACAACAGACATTGCTGATAAAATAGATGTCACAGATTTAGTCACAGGAATATCATCTGATTTTTATTAGAGATTTGAATTCAGAACAGAATTGGATGTATTTAACCAACACAAGGTATTTTTTTATACCAGAGGCTCTACCAATTTTGCTAATCTACAATCACAAGTATAAAACAATATAAAACAATATGAAGTTGTTTGTTGTAGGTAGAGATATTGAACTATATGCCCTCAATTATAGGACTGCTTAAAATTACAAAACTAAAAAAATAAAATACAAAATACATCGAAACAAAAATAACTAAATAGAAAAATAACAGAAAAAAACCCTCAATAAAATAAAATAAAGACAGGAATAACATTTGTGTTCATTATTTTTTTTTTTTATGTTTCACTGAACCTTCACATACCATATTCTTCACTGTAAATTCAGATAGAATCAATAAGGAAATACAGAATGTAATTAAATTTTGCAGATTGTGCATCTTCTGAAAATAATCAATGCTTTGTTGGTTATTTGCATTCATTCATTTTTTTTTATCAATATTGCAAATGAAATGTTGTTGGTCTGCTTCACACTTTGGATGTTAAAAGATTCCAGTTAATACTCACCTATTATTCAAGGTTTTAAAATCTCTAGCTAACTGGTTTAAGATGTTTTGAATTAGGTGATAAAAGGTGAAAAAAAAATCTTTTTTTTTTCTAAAAAAAAAGGAAAGAAATTTCTGTCTGAATATTCTGTTTGATATCTTGTATGTGGTGCTAAATATATGTGGGTGTTTGTGTGTGTGTGTGTGTGTGTATGTACGTTTGTGGAATTAGAAAAATGACAATAAGAAACTCTATAAAAACATTTGCTAAGTGTTTGTGAAAAACAAAAAATAAGCACAGGAAATAAACAAGTTCTAGTGGCAGTTTATAGATATTTGATGTGAGAAATGTAATATTGTTTTAAAACTAAGATTTCATGAATTAATTTAAGTATCTAGATTTTCTAGTATAACCAATCCAAATAATTTGACAATAGAGCTGCTTGTTCAATTAGAATAAATATTTTTACTGTTAAACTTGTATTTAGAAATGAAATATTTTTTTATATTCACATATGTACTAGATCAACATAAGATTGGATCCAGACCAAAAACCTTTAGTAACTAAAATTTGGTTTAGAAACTCAAGACTAAGGATAATGTCATTATTAACCATTTGACTATGAGTGAAGACTTGTAGCTTAGATGGTTATGGTATTAGGCTCATGATCATAAGGTCCTGAGTTTGATTCCTGTCCTCATGTTGTGTCCTTGAGGGAGACACTTTATTTTATGTTGCTCCAGTCCACTCAGCTGGCAAAAATGAGTAGTGGTTGTATTTCAAAGGGCACCAACCTTGTCACATTCTGTGTCATAAAGAGAATTACATTAAGGGTATGCGTGTTGTGTCTGTGGAGTACTCAGCCACTTACACGTTAATTTCATGAGCAAGCTGTTCTGTTGATCAGATCAACTGGAACACTCACTGTCATAACTGACAGAGTGCCAAAATAAGATTAAAAACAGAAAACGTCTAATAAATAAGAATGGTATTGCCCATTGTTTTGACTAGGCAAGGGCAACCATTTTTGGAAAAGCAGACCACATGAGACATAGCTCAACATCAGGTGGACTGCACCACTAATAAATTTCAAGGTTAATCTTTTTGTTAAGTATGCTTTTCAGAAAGTGTCATATGCAGCCTGCAAATCACAAATTGCCCGTGATGGGTTTAGGATGTAGTTTAGAACTCATTATATATATATACACATCCAGTTAAAACTAATGTGTTCTACTCTTTTTATTTTACTCTTTTACTTGTTTCAGTCATTTGACTGCGGCCATGCTGGAGCACCGACTTTAGTTGAGCAAATCAACCCCAGTACTTATTCTATCGGCCACTTTTGCCAAACCACTAAGTTACGGGGACGTAAACACACCAGCTTCGGTTGTCAAACGATGTTGGGGGGACAAACACAGACACACAAACATACACACACACACACACACACACACACACATATATATACATATATATATATAATTATATATATATGTATATGTATATATATATATATATATATATATATATATACATACATATATACGACGGGCTTCTTTCAGTGTCTGTCTACCAAATCCACTCACAAGTCTTTGGTTGGCCTGAGGCTATAGTAGAAGACACTTGCTCAAGGTGCCATGCAGTGGGAATGAACCCAGAACCATGTGGATGGTAAGCAAGCTACTTACCACACAGCCACTCCTGCGCCTATTTCCTGCTGGACAATTTCAACTAAAGAGTATCAATATAAATATTAATAGTCCAACAAATTATATTTTTATTAAAAACAATCTGTCTCAGACATTTAGACACTTAATCTGATAATCCAAATAATTCCTGTAGTGTTGACAAAAAGACATAAATGAAAGAAAAAAATGGTAAACTAAAAAGCACAAAAGAAGAAAACAGTAAAAAGAAGAAACAATTGATATCAGCTGTCTTGGAAGCATGAATATATGCATGATTGTGTAACAGTATGTTTATGAATGTGCATGTGTTTAGGAAAGTGAGATTTGTATGTGGCATGTGTGAGGGTATTTGTACATGTGCCTACATTTGCAGTGTGTTCAGTGTGGTATGCATCATCATCATTTTATCATTTATCATTTACTTGTTTCTGTCATTGGACTGCAGCCATGTTGGGGCACTATCTTGAATTGTACTTATCATCATCATCATCATCATCATCGTTTAACGTCCGCTTATGTTTTTTTAAAGCCTGTAACTTATTCTATCAGTCTCTTTCTGCCAAACTGCTAAGTTACAGGGACATAAACAAACCAACATCAGTTGACAAGTAGTAATGGGGGACAAACACAAAGACACACACCCACCCACACATATTCATATAATGGGCTTCTTTCAATCTCCATCAACAAAAATCCATTCACAAGGCTTTGTATTATGCTAAGAAGTGGTGCATGGCACCAGAATCTTTGACTCATGTCAAATGTAACAAACTACTCCAAATCATTGTAAGATTATCTGCATAGGTGGAGTCTGGATAGATTTGTTTGTACTGGTATCAAGTCATATTCGTTGTAACATTGAAGTCAAAACAAATAGTGATATTTTCAAGTCATTTAATATGTACAGTTTAGGTCTGTGGTAATATACCTATGTAATGGATGCACTTCCTATTGTATATTACACAGACCTGAAATATATATATTAAACGATTTTAAAATATCACTATTTGGTTTGACGTCATTACAATTTTATATATATAATATGTATATATATATATGTATGTATATATGTATGTATGTGTGTGTGTGTATGTATGTATGTATGTATGTATGTATGTAGTATGTATGTATGTATGTATGTATGTATGTATGTATAAAGGTAAAATCCAGGAATCCAGTTATAGGAAATGAGTAAGCTTCAAGTAGTCTGTAGAAAGTATAAAATACAATTTTCAGGCACAATAGTGGTTTATTGACATAGAAGGTTGTAAATTTTTCCCATATCAGAGTTTGATAAACTGAAAAAAAAAAAGTAATTTTATAGTTCATGGTTAGCAACTGAGATTGCTGTGTATGCGAAAAAAATCCAAATTTAGGGAATGGAATAAGTAAAATCTAAGATATGTCGCCTGGATTTTACCTACTCCATTCCCTAAATTTGGATATATATATATATATATATTGCCTTGAAAGGTAACAGTCAAACAAATTGACTCTAGGATTTATTTTTTAAGCCTTGTACTTATTTTGTTGGTCTCTTTTGCTGAACTGCTCGGTTACAAGGACATAAACACACCAACACCAGTTGTCAGGTGGTGGTGGGGGACAAACACAGACACAAAGACACACACTCATATATATCTGCATATATATACAACAGGCTTTTTCAGTTTCCGTCTACTAAATCCACTCACAAGACTTATGTCAGCCTGAGGCTTTAGTAGAAGACACTTACCCAAGGTGCCATGCAGTGAGACTGAACCTGGAACAGCCATGCCTGCACCTCCAGAAAGCCACACCTGCACCTCCACAAAGCCACACCTGCATATCCACACATTACTACATATTTATACTGTATACATACTATGTTGACTAGTATGGTTGAAAATAAGGTATTTATTTATTTTGTTGAGAGATAAACAAAATAAAATGCCTTGTAATGTTGTGAATTAAGGATTCAGACTCCCTGTTCTAATGAACACTGAATAGGAATTTCTGTTGGAAACAAGTTATTTCCAGTAATATAGACAAGTTTTCTTTAAACCATATCTCAAAAGCGAAATATCAGTGAGACATAGAATTAAAATTTCTCTTAAGACATTTTGATATAAATTAATTATTTAATACAAATCCATATTCTATCAAAACTTTTCTCTAAAACTAAGATAATATCTTTCACTCTATTGCTACATACATGTCGTATAATGCAATATGTGATTTTGAAAATGAATGTAGCAATTTAAGAGAGGCAATTTGTAATCAAATGCTATAAGATTTGTATCAGCCTAATCTAACTCTGTCTCTGTCATCTCTCTCTTGTCTCTCTGTTTCTTGTTTCTGTCTATCTGTGTATCTATGCCTATGTTTGCATGTGTGTAATTTATATATATATATATAATATATATATATATATATATATATATGTGTGTGTGTGTGTGTGTGTGTGTATATATATATGCGTGTGTGTTCACCCATGTGTATGTGCATAAGTATATCTATTCACACACACACACACATAAAGAGAGAAAGAAAGAGGGGGAATGTTGGAGAGTTATACAGATATAGCTTTGCTATTAGTAAGTCATATGTTAACCAACTGTATCACAAAACAGTATTCATACATACATGCACTCATACATACTTACATGCATGCACACATACACCCATATATATATATGTATTTGTGTGTATATTTGTGTAATATGTGTAATCTCTTATGTCCATGATATAGAATGCAGTGAAATTACATCGAACATAGCAGATATTTTATCAGCTCATGTTTTCCTTAAACTTTATTACACAGTTCATGCAAAACCCATCTGAACTAAATAATTTTAAATCTGATTGAAACAAAGATATTTTGATGACTATTATTTATTTTTTTCTTATATTTTTATTTTAGTAATAATCAGATGATTATTTTCCTTCAATAGCAACATTTTAATTGTGACTATTTAGAAACACTTTTCTACTGAGGATTTTGCACTTTAGGAAAACGACATGTTTCATACCAATCAGATAATTTCTGCAATTTTTTTTCATTAAATTTTGTTATTCCTTTTTTTTATTTCAATATATATGAATTTACAAAAGAGAATATTTGAAGAAAGCATTTCAAAAAGGCATTATTTAATGCAAAGAACAAAAAACTAGAAAGACTAAATGATTATTGTATTTAAAATGATTGTATGATTATAATATCAAACAGAATTTGATTCCTGTGTAAAATATGGTGTTCAAGTGCACATTCAAACAAATGCACTTAATACCATTCTCACTTGTCAACATTTCAGCTCCAATTTTCTTATTACCAAAACTGTTTCATTTATGTTTGAAAATGCACTTAGACAAACATGTTGATAAAGACACACACACATATAAGTAAACGTACACACACATACACACATACACATATATGTATGTATGTATATATGTATGCATGCATGCATGCATGTATGTATGTATGTATGTATGTATGTATGTATGTATGTATGCATGCATGTATGTATGCATGCATGTATGTTTGTATATATAAATATACATACTCACATATGTAGATGTATATTGTAGATAAAGTGCTGAAATACTTGTCTTGGCAAATCAACGGAATTGTCATGGAAAAATAACTTTATAAATCTTATGATTTCTTTTGTTTTTACATTCTTAAATAATAACCATTACATATCCAAGTAGAAACTTATGTATAACATGCCTGCATACACACATGTCAATATATATATAAATTTATGCGTGTGTGTGTATATATATATATAATATATATATATATATATATATATATATATATATATATTATATTGAGGGGGCAAGCTAGTGCTAGTAGATAGCTTCTATTATAGTTTTAGTAGTGGAGGTGGATGCTCTGAATGCATAGCTATGAGAATAAGATTAGGCTGAGCAAAGTTCAGAGAGCTCCTAATTCTGCTGGCAACAAAGGCCTCTCTCACAGAGTAAAAGGAAGATTGTATGATGCCTGTATGCAAACAGCTATATTATATGGCTGTGAAATATGGGCTGTGGCAGCTGAGGACATGTGTAGACCTGAAAGAAATGAAGTCAGTATGCTTTGCTGGATGTGCAATGTCAGTGTGCAAGTTCGACAGAGTGTAAGCATCTTGAGAGTTAGACATAAGTTAGGCACAAGAGGCATCAGATGTGATGTGCAAAGAGATGACTGTGCTGACATGGTCATGTGATGCATATGCACGAGGACAGCTGTGTGGAAAAGTGCCAGTCTCCAACTGTGGAGGGAACCTGTGGTAGAGGTAGATCCAGGAAGACATAGGATGAAGTGGTGAAGCATGATCTTCGAACTTTGAGCTTCACAGAGGCAATGACTAGTGACCAAGACATTTAGCGATATGCTGTGCTTCAGAAGACCTGTTGAGCCAAGTGAAATAATAGTTATGGCTGATGCTGGTGTCATGTAACTAACACCTTTTGAGTGTTGGGCCTCTCAGAGGCAATGATCAATACCTTTGGCATTATGTCATGCTTGAGAAGACCCAACAAGCTGAGCATATTTCACAGTCATGGCAGATACTGGTGTCATGCAAATGGCACCCATACTGGTGGCACGAAAAGCACCCATTACACTCTCAGAGTAGTTGGTGTTAGGAAGGGCATCGAGCTTTAGAAAACCATTCCAAATCAGACTGGAGTGTGGTGCAACCTTTCAGCTTACCAGCCCTGATCGAACCATCCAACCCAAGCCAGTATGGACAACAGACATTAAATGATGATGATGATAATTGTGGCTGTGTGGTAAGTAGCTTGCTTATGAACCACATGGTTCCAGGTTCAGTCCCACTACGTGGCACAATGGGCAAGTGTCTTCTACTATAGCCTCAGGCTGACCAAAGCCTTGTGAGTGTATTTGGTAGACGGAAACTGAAAGAAGCCCGTCGTATATATATATATATGTGTGTGTGTGTGTGTATGTGTGTGTATACATTTGTGTGTCTATGTTTGTCCCCCCAACATCGTTTGACAACCAATCCTGGTGTGTTTATATCACCGTAACTTAGCAGTTCGGCAAAAGAGACCGATGGAATAAGTATTAGGCTTACAAAGAATAAGTCCTGGGGTTGATTTGCTCAACTAAAAGCGATGCTCCTGCATAGCCACAGTCAAATAATTGAAACAAGTAAAAGAGTAAAAGAGTATATATATATATATATGAATATATGCCTATATGTATATATATGAATATATAAGCATATATGTGTATGTGTGTATATGTGCAAGCACGTGTATATTTTGTATATATAATATGCATGTATATGTATGTGTATGTGTATGTGTGTGCAGGCAGGCATGTGTGTGCTTCTGTGTTTCAAGATGTTTATTCCTTAAACAAATATATTTAAATGCATGTACATATTCATAAATACATACAGTTAAATAAAATATCTTTAAGTTTTGTGAACATATCTATTTGCGGATATGTATTGGAAGAATGCTAGATGGAGTCTTCTCAAGGCTACAGGCCACATTTTGGAGTGTGTGAGTGCACCATGGAGAGACAACTGGGCATACAAATACACAGGCCATCAGAAACCAGGAACAAATTTAAAATCTGAAATAGAGAAGAAGAGGCATAAAGACAAATATTATCAAATATTTGATTTACCAGCCATTCATATACTTTCACATATACATACATACATATATATACATATATATGGAGTTGCACATAAAGTAATCCAGTCTAGTTTTTACATTTCATGTCCTTAAACATCTCCTGCTGTGGCTGTGTAGTCCTATCATAGTCAAACATTCCCTCTGGCAGGTGATGCAGATGTAGCGAAGACTTTGCCTGGCTGGTTGTAATATCATAGCTTCTTGTCGTATTTTCTTGTCTTTCCATTTCTCCTCTCTCCCTCTGTCACTCCTTTGTGTTCCATCTTCTATGATGTGTCACCAATCTCCATGGTTGCTGGCAACCACTTCCCAGTTGCTAATATTGATGTTGCAGGCCTTCAGGTCCCTTTTGCAGACATCCTTGTACTGTAAGAATGGTACTCTCCATAGTGTATGTCTTTGGGGATTCTGCCATCTTCCATACAACTAAAATATCCAAGCCATCTCATATGTCTTTGTGTGAGGAGTGCAAATATGCTTGGTATTCCTGCTTGCTTGAGGACATCTTTGTTGGGCACGCAACCCTGCCATTTGATGCCAAGGATTTTCTGGAAGCAGTGCAGGTGAAAGATATTTAGACAATGCTCTTGGCATGTGTATGGCATCCAGGTCTCTCTGCCATAGAGTAGAGTGCTAAGTACACATGCCTGGTAAATCTTTATTTTCTGATCTTGGTCAGCTTGTTGGGCCATCACAGCAGCTGCCTTGCCAGTGCATATATTGAGCTCAGCATCAACGGATAGGTTGTAGGTGATGGTAGAGCCAAGATAGGTAAACTTTTCCACTTCCTGTAGTCTGTGGTCTCCAATATATATGCTTGAGGTGTCCGATGTAGCCTGACCCATGATGTTGGTCTTCTTGAGGCTGATAACTAAGCCAAAGTCTCTACATGCTTGCTCAAAGCAGTTGATGAGCCTTTGCAGGGCTTCTTCTGAATATGATACCAGAGCAGCAGCATCAGCGAAGAGCATCTCCTTGATCAGGACACTTCTGATTTTGGTCTTGGCACACAGACACAGGAGATTGAACAGTTTCCCATCACTTCTACTGTGCAGAAACACTTCATCGTCTGATGTCACAAAGGTATGTGACAGCAGCAGCAAGAAGAAGATGCCAAATAATGTAGGAGCAAGGATACAGCCTTGCTTTATTCCATTCTTTATTTGGAAGGCAGCTGATGTTGACCCATTGTGCTGTATGGTGCCTTGCATATCATCAGGTAAAGCTTCGATGATCATCAGCAGATTTGGTGGACATCTGATTTTTTGAAGCAGGATGAAAAGGCCTTTTCTACTGACCAAGTCAAAGACCTTTGTCAGATCAATGTAGGCCATATATAATAGCATTTTCTGCTCTATGGACTTCTCCTAAAGTTGGACCGCAGGAGACAAGGCTCCCCTCAGACGGCAAACTCAAAGAACAGGACTTCCACTTTCTTTTGGCAGGGAAGAGATCCAGAGGAATCTCGTCAGCATGGTATTGGCTTTGCAGTGAGAAACTCATTACTCTCCTCAATAGAACCACCATCAGGAGGCACTGAGTGTATCCTCTCTCTGCTCTTCTTAAGCTCTTCTGGCCCAGTACATCTACTGAACATCTATGCTCCCACTCTCTGTAGCTCAGAAGAGACCAAGGACCAGTTCAACAAAACTCTGAACTGTGTCATTAGAAATATACCAAACAATGAAAACATCTACCTTCTAGGAGATTTTAACAGTCACGTGAGATCTGACCATTCCACCAGTATTCCTTTTTATTATGAGTGGCTGTGGCTTCTACCATATTGTGGGTTCTTATTTCTTTGTCCTCGAGATTATCCTTCTGATAGATTTCATTATAGAGTGTCCTAGCTACAATGTCATGTCTCATTGGTAGATAATACTGCGATGACAATTTTGGACAACTGCTTATGATGTGGGTGATATATTCAGTGTGAACTCCACAAAGTCTGCATCAGGTGTGACACTTTATGGCTTTAGCAGCATCTCTATCCCTTTAGTGACCATCCCAAAATACAAATATATATATATAAATGTGAATGTCAAATGATGAGAATGGGTGCTCAACAAAGCATTGGTGGATAGAATTTCTTTATTTGTGTACTAAAGCTACAGTTGATTTCATGTTATGAACAATATCTTAATATCATAACACATTTTTCAAGCTTACCACATGGAGGAATGGTGTTCATCTTCATTTTAGATGGAAACACACATCATACATAACGGCACTGAGCATGGTGGTAATATGAAACGAATATTTTCCATTTTCATTGGCAGGTGGAATGATTTTTTACATACACATGTTGTCCTTATAACGGTCACAGCCTTTCAAAGGAGATAATCATTTTACCATAAAATGGAGCAGGATTAGAATTTTGAAATTGAAATGAAGGAATTATAATGAGAAAGGCACATAGAATTCATATATCTGATTAAAAAAAATTTTTTTTTTTTTTACTTATTATGAGGTTCTTAAAATTCCTAGTAATTGGCAATCCTTTATAACATTAATTCATTCTTTTTAGATATCATCAGCATGAAATAACTAGTAAATTATTAATTAAGCATTTTATGAAGTGAAACATTTCATTAACAAAGGAAATGATTACTGTCTGGAGGACACTAGTTTATGCAAACACATATATAGGTGTGGTTACAAACACAAACATGGATTAGCATAAACATATAGGAAAATGTATGCATTATTTCTATGTTTGTTCTGTGTATTACTTGTGATACACAGGACATATCTCCCTGGCATTCATGTTTATGATACACAGTCCCAATTTTTTTTTAAGTAACTTGAGAATTATGAAAGGAAAGCTTTATATCTCTCAGAACGTATCAAACAAGGGCCAACTAAAAGTCTGAAAACAAGCCTAGACTTTTAGAGCAAACTTATGAAGACTGTTTGGACAGGCAAAGAGTTAACAGTTGTTGTTGTTTGTTTGTTCCTTCTTGAGCCATGCCTGGCTCATAAGGGCCGGTTTCCTGGTTTCTTGGTGTATAGGTTCCCACCTGGATGGGACGCCAGTCTGTAGCAGGTGAGCTGCAAGATGCAGGAGGAAAGAGTGAGAGAAAGTTGTGGTGAAAGAGTCAGCAGAAGTTTGCCATTACCTTCTGCTGGAGCCGCGTCGAGCTTAGGTGTTTTCGCTCATAAACACACACATCGCCCGGTCTGAGATTCAAACCTGCAATCCCTCAACCGTGAATCTGCTGTTCTAACCACTAGGTCATGTGCCTCCACAAGGGTTAACAGTGATATTAACACAGCCTTATTTTAATAAATATGCATCTAAAAACCACATACAGTATGTTTAATAAGCACACATTGTAAAAATATATCTCAGTGTAAAAATATATAATCTGTGATTAAACCACAGAATCTTCTGTAGCTAAGCAAAAGGAACCGCTGACATGTGTTTCATATTACAAGTGTAAAGTAATTTATATGGTGCAAGGTTGACAGCTAGATATTTAATAACAAAAGCACCTACACAGCATCATTTAAATAAATGTTTATATGGAAATCATATAGAAAATGTTTAACAAATATACATTTACTCTCGCTGTGAAAATATAATCTGTGATTAAATTGCAGAATCTTTGGTAGCCAAGGGCAAGTAATTGGCTGACACGTGTTTTTATATTTATTAATAATCATCAGAATCACTTACCATGCCTCTCAGCAATTGAAGTTATGAGGAACAAATTTTATGAAAAACATA
>NC_042998.1:53465726-53615726 GCF_006345805.1 Octopus sinensis | reverse complement strand
GTTGGCGTTAGGAAGGGCATCCAGCTGTAGAAACACTGCCAGACCAGACTGGAGCCTGGGGCAGTCCCTAGCTCCCCAGACCCCGGTCGAAACCGTCCAACCCGTGCTAGCGCGGAAAACGGACGTTAAACGATGATGATGATGATGATGATGTTATATACATGTGTGTGAGTGTGTGTATATATATATATATATATGTATATATATATATATATATATATATATACTACAAAATTAAAGAATGGAGAAACCTACTTAAATCAATAAAACATCAACTATCAGATGATACCCAATCAATACTTTAATACACCATTACATATCAGTAAAGGCATTATAAAAAATATACAGTAAGAGTAAATAGACAAAGAGATATAAGTATAAAATTTCAAATATAATATGTAATTAAATCAATTCTGACAGCTGTTTCGGCAGTGAGGGCAGTCATACCTCATTTAACCTATAAGCCATAAAGGCAGGTATAAATGAGGCATTAACAAGGATGCCCCACGGCCTCTTCAGAGAATTAAATTTGTTATAATTGTGAAAAAGATTATTTAACCATATACATATAAATATAAAAATAAAAAAATATAAAAATATAAAAATGTAAAATATAAAAACTTATACATAAACTTCATAATGCTACACTTATATAATATAATACTCATTGGTACAATAATGGAAGGTAAACAGAACAAAATAATACAAAATATATATCAGTGTATATATTAATATTAATAAGCACCGATATTATACATATTTGGCTAATAGTTTTTTAAAAAAAACTAGTGTTAGTTAAATGAGGTATGACTGCCCTCACTGCCGAAACAGCTGTCAGAATTGATTTAATTACATATTATATTTGAAATTTTATACTTATATCTCTTTGTCTATTTACTCTTACTGTATATTTTTTATAATGCCTTTACTGATATGTAATGGTGTATTAAAGTATTGATTGGGTATCATCTGATAGTTGATGTTTTATTGATTTAAGTAGGTTTCTCCATTCTTTAATTTTGTAGTATATATATATATATATATATATATTATATACATATATATATATATATATACACACACTCACACACATGTATATAACATCATCATCATCATCATCATCGTTTAACGTCCGTTTTCCGCGCTAGCATGGTTGGACGGTTCGACCGGGGTCTGGGGAGCTAGGGACTGCCCCAGGCTCCAGTCTGGTCTGGCAGTGTTTCTACAGCTGGATGCCCTTCCATCAGTAGATGTATACTTATCTTAGAGTGAATTGTAGGTATTTGACATCTACTTCTAGCATAGGCCGCTGGTCATATCCAGTAACACTTAATTATAATTATATTTTATAATTATATGTTCTTAAAAATATTTAATTTTACCCGTATGGTCTCTGTTATGCACTAGGCCACTAATATAATGATTTTTAAAATTACATCCTTATTTTATACATACATACATACATACATACATACATATATATATGACACTCATGGATAAGTAATTCTTGTTCTTGGGTGCATTTACAAAGAATATACCAATCCCACCTAGGGGTCTCTACATGGAATTCTTACTACAAAACATTAATGACTTTGTCACTCAAATGAGGTGGAGAGCCCTCTACTATGAAAATATATTTAACTCTCCACATTTTTTAATTTCTCTGTCATTTCTATTCTGTGTAAGTTGGACTTATTTATATAAATACACACACACACACACACACATATATATATATATAATATATATATATATATATATACATATATATATATATATATACACACACTCACACACATGTATATAACATCATCATCATCATCATCATCGTTTAACGTCCGTTTTCCGCGCTAGCATGGGTTGGACGGTTCGACCGGGGTCTGGGGAGCTAGGGACTGCCCCAGGCTCCAGTCTGGTCTGGCAGTGTTTCTACAGCTGGATGCCCTTCCATCAGTAGATGTATACTTATCTTAGAGTGAATTGTAGGTATTTGACATCTACTTCTAGCATAGGCCGCTGGTCATATCCAGTAACACTTAATTATAATTATATTTTATAATTATATGTTCTTAAAAATATTTAATTTTACCCGTATGGTCTCTGTTATGCACTAGGCCACTAATATAATGATTTTTAAAATTACATCCTTATTTTATACATACATACATACATACATACATACATATATATATGACACTCATGGATAAGTAATTCTTGTTCTTGGGTGCATTTACAAAGAATATACCAATCCCACCTAGGGGTCTCTACATGGAATTCTTACTACAAAACATTAATGACTTTGTCACTCAAATGAGGTGGAGAGCCCTCTACTATGAAAATATATTTAACTCTCCACATTTTTTAATTTCTCTGTCATTTCTATTCTGTGTAAGTTGGACTTATTTATATAAATACACACACACACACACACACATATATATATATATATATATATATATATATTATATATACATATGTAACTGCGTGTGTATCATTGGCGATTTTTTTCCTCCATCTTCTCTACTTTGGATCTTTCCTTTTCCCATGTTTCTGACAAAGAGCTCCACTCGAAACGTTAAATCCTACTTCTTTCTTTCCTTTCTGAGCATTCAATAACACTATACTTGTTCCACATCCTCGCGTTGTTGTGTTTTCTCTTTGTGTTTTCATGTTTGGATTAACTTTATAGACATACATACATGCATACATACATACATACATACATACATACATACATACATATACATACATACATACATACATACATACATACATACATATATATATATATATATCATCATCATCATCATCGTTTAACGTCCGTTCTCCATGCTAGCATGGGTTGGACGGTTCGACCGGGGATCTGGGAAGCCAGAAGGCTGCACCAGGCTCCAGTCTTATCTGGCAATGTTTCTACAGCTGGATGCCCTTCCTAACGCCAACCACTCCGTGAGTGTAGTGGGTGCTTTTTACGTGCCACCTGCACAGGTACCAGGCAAGGCTGGCAACAGCCACGGTCGGATTGGTGCATTTTACGTGCCACCAGTCTTATCTGGCAATGTTTCTACAGCTGGATGCCCTTCCTAACGCCAACCACTCCGTGAGTGTAGTGGGTGATTTTTACATGCCACCTGCACAGGTGCCAGGCAAGGCTGGCAACGGCCACGGTCGGATTGGTGCATTTTACGTGCCACCGGCACGGAAGCCAGTCGAGGCGGTGCTGGCATCGGCCACGAGTCGGATAGTGCTTTTTACGTACCACCAGACCAGGGATCCTGGCTGGTTCAATTCGATTTCGATTTCGCTTGCCCCAACATGTCTTCGCAAGCAAAGGGGGTTGGCATGGGTGCCTGTCGTACGGTCGGATTGGTGTATTTTACGTTCCACCGGCACGGAAGCCAGTGGAGGCGGCGCTGGCATCGGCCACGAGTCGGACAGTGCTTTTTATGTACCACCAGACCAGGGATCCTGGCTGGTTCAATTCGATTTCGATTTCGCTTGCCCCAACATGTCTTCGCAAGCAAAGGGGGTTGGCATGGGTGCCTGTTGTCGGATGAGGTTCTATATCGACTTCGCTTGCCTCAACAGGTCTTTGTGTCCAAGGGAGGAAAGGCATTCATAAGTGGGCTGGGCTCACTTGTCCTGCCTGGTCTTCTCATATATATATACATATATATATATATATATATAATATATATATATATATTATATATATATATATATTTATATATAAACATTCATCATTCATCATCTAAAAGTTTCCACCTTTTGCTTTCTCTTGTTTTGCATGTATTCATATGTACATATTTTGTATTTGATGTACTTAATATATTTGATGTGTCTAATTTGCTTATCCCCATAATTGATTTTATATATATATATAAGCATGTGTGTGAATAAATATATGTATGTGCATGCATGTGTGTGTGTGTAAATAGATATCCTCTTTCGAAGATTTTTAAGTTGCTAGCTAAAGTACACAATGATATGTTAGGCAACGACTGTTAAGATATAGTTGTTATTGTAATGACAAACAATAAATTTATTCTATGCACATATAAAAATATTTTAGTTCTTGTTAATAATTATATATTAGCGATAGAGAAAGTGTTAATACTGAGAAGTAATATTTATCCCTCGTTAAACATGGATGTTCTATTAGAGCAAACTATACTGCAGTAGATACCACGAGAGAAACTGTCATATTGGGTTTTGGTGCAAAATACGCTCTTGTTTATATTGCTAGCAGGGAGATATATACCCACCATCTCCAGTCCTGAGACCACTACAGGGTCAGACTAAGGCCCATAAAGGCCCTCATCACATAAAAGGTTTTGGTATACATACACGCATACCAAAAGTATACGTAAATGGTTCAAAAAATGATAAACGTCGCCCTTTTCAAGCCTATCCAGGCTCATGGGCCCAGTTTCCTGTTTTCTGTGGAATATGTGTTCCCCCCAGCTGGACGGGACATCAGTCCATTGCAGTGTTACTCAAGAAACAGGAAGAGAGAGTGAGATAAAGTTGTAGCGAAAGAGTACAACAGGGGTCGCCACCACACCCTGAAGGAACCTCGTGGAGCTTTTAGGTGATTTTTGCTCAATAAGCACACACAACGCCTGGTCTGGGAATCGAAACCGTAATCCACTGACCCCAGTGCATAACTGGTACTGATTTAATCGACCCTGAAAGGATGAAAGGCAAAGTCGATCTCGGCGGAAGTGGAACTCAGAACATAATGGCAGACGAAATACTGCTAAGCATTTCACCCAATGTGGTAACGTTTCTGCCAGCTCGCCGCCTTGTGTGGCAAGAAGCAAGCTTCTTGCCACACAGCTACACCAGCACCTATAATCTATTTATATATATGTATAAGTGATGAATGCATGTAGCCTGGAGGTTAGGGTGTTGCACTCATGATCACTAGATTGTGGGTTTCGATTCTCAGACAAGACCGTGGGAAATACTTCATTTCAAGTTGGAAATACTTCATTTCAAGTTGCTCTGTAATCATTTTGATATATGATGTGTGGCATACTTATGCACCTAGACAATGTTGATTTGGTGAAGGCAAAAAGCTAATGTACAGCACATGCATAGAATCACTATAAACAAATGATTTGTGCTGGTCGTTCAGCAAAAGCTGAACTTTCATACATCTTCAAGGGAAGATGCCATCAAGCATGGATAGATGGATGTATGTGTGTGTGTGTGTGTGTGCATTAAAGCAGACAACAGAGAGGAATTACAATTAAAGTTATAACCTGACTGCAGGCTGGTCCTCTTAGAGAGTAAGAAATTAAAAGTCAAAATATTTGCCTGAGTGGGTTTTCTTTTCTGAAAACCCTCTGCTCTCTTGAGAGTTTCTTATCACTGTATACATACAGACAGAGTGAGAGAGCCTTTAATATTCAGGTAACATAATAACCCATGCATGAATAAATAAATAAATAAAACAATTATTCTATTTAGTTAGTTCTTTTTATTTTCTGAGTTCATTTATAAAAAAAGTGCCAATTTTGCTCCTTCATCCACCTGGGTGTCACTAAAATAACTTGCAGTCAAGTAACACCATCTATTTAATGAGCTGAGCGCTCCTGAAAAATTTATAGCTTTGGGCCAAGGTTAGGAATTTCTGTTTAGTTATCTTCAATCTCATGATAAAACATGCAAATGTTCCTTAACTCAGAATCAATTATATTTTCAATTTATGCGGTTAGATAAAGAATTCTATAAAACGAATCCCTTCTAGCAAATTACATCTTCATTGACTTCCAAATAATCATGTTGTTCCTTTGCTTCTCATCTTGTAAGAACAAGCAGCCTACAGATTTTTAGCAAAATAAGAAGCTTCATTTGATAGATGGTAGACAGGGAAGTTTATTCATTACTTTTTTTATTTTCTTTTTTCCTGAAATACATTGACTTATGAACTATATTTGACTGATAAAAATCATTGTTCTCCACAGATAAAAACATTTTGAATGTGAAAGTTTTCTTAAGTTATCTTATAACAGAGAGATGTTCACTCTTTTCTCTCCAATTTAGCCTAGCAATGGGACTTAGCAGGCATCAAAATGATTTGGGAGTAAAAGTTCATCTATTTTATAATGAAATAGATGGAGAGAAATGTTTTGAATTATATACTATGAAAATTGCCTTACAAGATGAATCACAGTACTTGAAATGGGAAATGAAGGGAAAAAAAGCCTTTCTCATTCTTATATAAAACACTGAAAAGATCTGGTGTAAATTATATTTTGAAAATCTGTTGTCTAAAGTGTAAATAATTTGCTCTGAATATACTGGGTTGGTCGATAAATTCATTTGTTTCTTTCCTATGTTATTTGGAATTAACATGAGAAATATTTTCATTATAGTGTGTTATGGGTTTTATTTTATCACTCATATTTATCTTAAACAATAAGCATCCGAGATTCAGTGTGCTGGCTTCCCACCATTGACGCTACACATATATTAAAGAGATTATAATTTACTGTAGCCACTGCAAAAATTTGAACATGCTAATAATGAAATGAAACACCCCTATCTATCTTGCTAAGATAATCAGTGAGTAAGGCATGCCATTAGTTCTTTACCTATTCCAATCTCCACTCACGCATTTTGGTTCTTCTGCTCATGCAGGTTTTGCATTCTCTACATCAAACTAAACTAACAAGTCATATATATATATATATTACAAGAAAGTACACAGTTATGGGACATTTGTAATGTTATGTAAGATACATCTTACATGCTTTTGAAACAATTGTAGTACTTGATAACCTCTTCTATCCATTTATTACAGATTTGATTGCTGTATTATAGAAAACATTTGTTACTTCTGAAATGGAGCTGTACTGCATCTGTTAACAGATTTTTCTGTCTAATCTCGATATAGGATGAACTGTATTTGATGCATTGATTAATACATTTTATTTATCAACCATTGAGTCATCTGCATCCTCTTTACAAGCTGTGTTTATGCCAAAGACTAACAAACTGCATTTTACCATGATTACTCAACTGATCCTACATTATTATTATTATTATTATTATTATTATTATTATTATTATTATTATTATTATTATTATTATTGAGTGAGAGAGCAGTGCATGCCATCAAAGTGAGAGTAGGCTACAAATATACGAAGCCCAATATACCCATCATGACTGCCCATCTGATAAGGCACATGCATCACAACCATATGTACGTGACATCATGATCACAGATCAAGATAAACAGTGCATGACCTTGCAGGTGGGACCCAGTTAGAATTTTCTTCATATTGAGTAGCCCATCCCACACAAAAGGTCCCTGAATAATGGTTGTTTAAGGACGTTGAATGAAATACCCATGTTTCCAAATGTGAATTATCCAAACTCCAAAGAACTCCTCTCAACACATGACTATGATGCTCTCCATCTACTTCTGCTCATGATCAGAGATGCACATATCGTCAGCCACCAAGGGACATGCTCAACTGGGTATGGTCAAACAACTGACAAGTAAATCTGTGGTATTAAGCAGAATATTTGTATTATTATTATTATTATTATTATTACTCTGACCTCTCATTACCTGGTACAAAGCCACCTCCCTCAATGTTGTTCTCTACTCAGCTGTGGTAGGTGGGTGGGGGGTATCTTGCAAGTTGCTGCTGCTAATTCCCCATAAAAAGCACCCAGTACACTCTGTAAAGTGTTTTGTATTAGGAAGGGCTTCCAACTGTAGAAACGTAGAGACAATGGGGTCTGTTATAGACCCCCGGCCTTACCTGCTCCTGTCAAACCATCCAACCCATGTCAGCATGGAAACCGAATGTTAAATGATGATGATGATGATTATGTATATACCTCTTACCTATGTATAGGTTGTCCTAAGAGTCACTGATGGGTTTCAATTTTAACAACTTCCTTAACTTTCAAATAAATGTATGAAATTTTGATTCAATATAAAGGACATAATGGAAATTAATATGCACAAGTGAAATTTTGCAACCCCACTACATCACGTATGAAAACTGACATTGCTTAAATGGCAGCCATTTTTGGCTTTGCACACCTGTGCTCTTTCCAAAACTTGCACCATAACACTCTCATGAGTTTCAGACCCCACTTCTCTGATTTCTCTGTTGATGTTCTCCTTCAGTTGTATCATGGTCTGCGGTTTGTTGACATAAACCCTCTCTTTCAAGTATCCGTGACTGAGACCCTTTTGGTTCCAGAAAGATGGGGCAATTTCTCATACCACAAGAGAAACAATGCAATTGATATAGCAGTACGTTGGAAAGAGAATAATCTTCTGCTACAGCAATGTCAACTGGCCTTCATGTTCCCCGGATTTTTTCTTGTGTGGATGCCTGGAAGAGAAGGTGTTATGGTGCAAGTTTTGGAAAGAGCATGGGTGTGTGAAGCCAAAAATGGCTGCCAATTAAGCGATGTCAGTTTTCATATCTGATGCAGTGGTGTTACAAAATTTGACTTGTGCATATAAATGTCCATTATGTCCTTTATAGTGTATCAAAATTTCATGCATTTATTTGTAAAGTTAAGGAGGTTATTAAAAATTGAAACCCACCAGTGACTTTTGGGACACCTTGTAAATATATATATATATATCTATAAGTATGAGGTATGTTATGGAAATAATATTAACAGGAAATATCATTTAATTTATACTTCTACAAATTGAATAGTAAGATATCAATGATATTATTTCTCTTCATACAATGTAATTATAATGTTATAACATTAATTATGTAATACAGCATCAATAGAATGTAATATCAGCTTATTTGTCATTTGATATTCATTTGTACAATCTTTGTTTGCCTTGTTTAGAAATTCATTGTAAATAGCTAATGATATCTGGGTTTATTTATATTTTCATTGTGTTTATTTTTATATAGACATCATGTATTGCTTAATGAAAGGTTCCATTATGGAAAAATCAAAAGCTGAGATTCTTTGTTCATCGGCTGTTCATGTCTATAGAAAAGGAGCGAATTGTCTTACTAAATGTCTATGTTAATTAATTTTTTGGCATTCCTGAAGCAAACTTGAATTTAATGAACTAAAGTACATCATATAATCTCTATCTTTTATTCTTTATTCTTTTACTTGCTTTAGTCATTAGACTGTGGCCATGCTGGGGCACTGACTTAAAGAGGTTGTAGTCAAACAAATTGACCCCAGGACTTTTTATTTAAGACTGCTACTTATTATATTGCATTCTTTTACCAAACTGTTAAGCTATGGGGATGTAAACAAACCAACACTGGTTGTCAATCATTGGGTGAGTGAGACAAATACAGACATAAAGTCACTCTCTCACACACACATATACATATATTTATATATTTACACCCCCCACATATATATATGTATATTTATATATTTACTATATATACTAGCAAATGCACCCGTCCTTAGGAAGGTTTAAATTGCTTTGGTGGTATTTTTTCACCAAATAATTGAACAACCAAGAAGCTTTATGAGTAGCACAGCAATCTATATTTCCAATTAACCTAGGAATGGAAAATCAAGTTGAAGACTGGTTATTGTGGTGGTTGTTGCATTTTAATGATCATAGAACATATAAGTTTGCAAGCAATGCAAAGTAGAGCTGCTGAAGTGTTTTGGGAGTAGATTACAGATAATGACTACAAAATATAGCTATTTTACATGATAGAAAAATTTCTTGTCAGAAAAAGGCCCATAAATGGTGTAAGGAAATTGAAGGAAGACACTGAAACCTTCTCTCTGCACGTTTATTTTATTCAACAGCAAAGGGAACTATTTTTTCAGAGAAAAGTATGATTTGTACGTTCAAAAATGGCAATATAATACCTACTTGAAGAAGAGTTAAAGGAATATATTTGCTACATGCTGAAATTGACTTCAGGTAATAAAAAATGAAGACATG
Source organism: Octopus sinensis (assembly GCF_006345805.1). Lineage (NCBI taxonomy): Eukaryota > Metazoa > Mollusca > Cephalopoda > Octopoda > Octopodidae > Octopus > Octopus sinensis. The sequence goes on along the minus strand of NC_042998.1, from coordinate 53,605,795 downwards.
AAGAGTTTGACTTCAGTTCATGAATACTGCTTTGAATTTGTAGCAGTTCACTGTGAAAAGATGCCACGTTGAAAGGCAGACAGATAATTTTGAAGTTGTAATGACGGTAAAAGTGAGTAGGATACAAGTATATATGTACTGAAAATAACCAGCATGAATCTTGTTAGCAGAGTTTACTTAGAGTTATCCCCCAGCCTATAACAACAGTTACTAATGAGCTGGAAATTGGAGAACGAGTGCATTGTATTGGAGTTTGTAGCCATTCAGACCAAAGACAGAATGCTGCCCAGTCCGCACCATGAGGATGTAAAATCTTGTGAACCATCCCACGTTGGTGTTGAAACAGTTTCTATAGAGTTGACATGATAAAGCATGTTGATGTACTTGTGTAGCTGATGGTGTGGCTTCACCGGGACGGCAGAGCAGAACTGCAATTTCACATTACCTTTGACTTTCCATCCTCAGAGTTTCTTTTCAGCTTTCTGTCATTTCTCAGTAAATATTTTAAAAATTTCTTTATTGCCCACAGGAGGTTAAACATAGAGAGGACAAACAAGGGATTAAGTCAATTATATCGACCCCAGTGTGTAACTGGTACTTATTAATCGACCCCGAAAAGGATGAAAGGCAAAGTCAACCTCGGTGGAATTTGAACTCAGAATGTAGCAGCAGACAAAATACTGCTAAGCATTTCATCTGGCATGCTAATGATTCTGCCAGCAGAAAATATAACAGGTCAGTTGTTAAGGCACATAAAATGGAACAGTATATCTGTCTTTTTACTCTTGCTTTTAATTTATTTGATATGGAGGTTACACAAAGTATATCCATGATACTTTTCTGTCCAGTGAAATGAGAATTCTTGCTATAAAATGTATAGGTACTGTGAGTTATCTCTTAAATCTATCACTATATTGTTGATGCTATTTAACATAAGTAGCTCTTTGTGTTTCTTCAATTCCAAATGCGCCTTAGACATGACCTAACATGCACTTACTTTAACAGCCAATGTGTCTTTTATTAACTGGCTACATTTTGCTTAGTTTTATTTTTAAGTCACTAAATACTTGTCATATTCTGCAGTGGTAATGCTCTTTACATGTATTTGCCGTCTCTCTCTAGATATGTTTTCATAGATCATGCTAAAACTGAAACAAGTAATGCATTTAATTTTTCTTGAATGGTAAGATTAAGTATATATTGATTTTACAAAATCATTTTGCAATGAACCATTTCATTTAAGCTTCTGAATACTAATAAGCTTGTGGTCCTGTCATTTCTAGTTACAATAACCAAACTGGTCTGGCAAACAAAGAAGTTATCTCAGGGCTTATTTGAAAGGTTATTGATGCTCAATTTTGTTATCGTAATGTCCCTTTGATTGTTACATCTTGTTATAAAATACATTTAATCTGCTCACTTGCCACTTGCATATATTAGAATATAATGGTTTTAAAGATTATAATTTTTTGGCTATTAATCTCATTTTCAGAGATGAAAAGTTTCTCAATATATATTTACATATATCCTACATTTAGATCAGTTTCATCGCAAAACACTATCATAATCATTGTTGTGTTTCATTCTTGGATGCATCAAAGGCAGCAAGCTGGTAAAATCATTTTCATGCCAGACAGAATGATTTGTGGCATTTCTTCCTGCTTCCTTTTCTGAGTTCAAATTCTATCAAGATTGACTTTGCCTGTCATCCTTTCAAGGGTCAATAAAATAAGTATTAGCTGAGCACTGAAGTCATTGTAATCACATACTTCCCTCCCCCAAATTCCAGGCCTTGTACTTACAGTTAACAAAAATTTCTTGGATATATTTCATAGTTCACAAGACAAACTTTAGTGAACCAAAAACTGATGATAACCTAACTTAATGTTGTGAATGTTATGTTTCACATGTCAAATTTAGATTTATTTCTTTGAACATTTCAACAGTATGAACATGGTTGATTTCAGTTTGACCTAGAAACAGCCATGTTAATAGCTCTAGCCACCGACCACAATGGCTCAGATTCTTCTTGAACGTAGCTTAGTCCTTTGTGTTTAAGGTCAGTAGAAAACTGGTCTTTGGTCATTGTAGAAAACATGTCATCAGTAGCCAAGAGAAAGAAACATTCTCAATGACCAGACATCCCCAGAATGGCTGAGTTCATGTAGCAGGTCCAAAACTGTAACAATAAGAGTGAACTGATGAGAGCCATCATCAAGCAGTTCAAGGTTTCAGAAAATAAGGCAAACAAGGATTTAAGGTACAACTCTTATGCCATGAGAAGAGGGCAGTTCATGTTTTGCAAGATATGGGAGAACCTTGTGATCATTTGACTTACTAGCTTTGCTGGTCAACATCCACTGGACTAATGCATCTGTGCAATTATCAAAGTGGAGTGGTCAGCAGTCTATAGAACCAATTTGCTTCCATAAGCATTGGAACTGTCATTTGGGGCTAAAGTTAATATTAATGAAAAGCCTTTCTTTGATATTTTTAGCTCTTTAGATGGTGGTGTTCTCAGGTTGTGAAGCCATCTAATGATGACTCTGTTCAGAAGGCTGTAATATAACATTCGATAAAGAAACATGGTACAATTAATTCATAGAACAAGGCTGTAAGTACCAGGCTTAACAAAAAAATAAGCACTGGTGTCAATTAATTTAACTAAAAATTCTTCAAAGTAGTACCCCAGTATAGCCTAGCCATAGTCTAATGACTGAAACAAGTAAAAGATAACAGAAAGATAGGTCAGCCCTGACTAAGCATGCCTATCAACAGCATTCCAACCATCCCCATCCTGGCATTTTCTATGGCTGCATTAGGTATTTGCATAATTTTATTAAAATGGAATAGTATAATCACCATGATCACCATGACCGACCAGTCTATCTGATGTTGCTATATGTTGCTGGTCACAATGCGCTTGACATTGTTTTAGCCTTCAAATGACACCACCCCGCTGGTTATGCAAGCAGGCCAATAGAAGAAAGAGTGAGAGAAAGTTGTTGCAAAAGAGTACAGCAGGGATCACCACCACCCCCTGCCGGAGCCTTTAGGTGTTTTTGCTCAATAAACACTCACAACACCCGATCTGGGAATCGAAACCGGGATCTTACGGCCGCGAGTCCGCTGCCCTAACCTCTAGGCCATTGCGCCTCCACGGAATAGTATAATTTGAGGGATAATTCAGTTGCTTTGTTGAATCATAGAAAGGCCATTGACTCATAGAAGGGACATTGGTTATGTTGTGTGGTTTTGTTGATTGAAAAGTGACTGGTGGTGTATTAGCACTCTGTGTGTAAATGTATCAATTCTGCTCTTTTTCACATATCAAGATCATAAAATTACTTTAGTAATTTTATTTTCAACACCCAATAAATTTCTTATCAGATAATTAAATTTTCTTAACTTGTGAACATTTTAAAAGTGTTGTCTAGAAAATTCTATTTGTTATGGTTAAATTACAAGAAAATGGTTTGTGATACATAATTTAAATGTAAGCTAAATATCTTGTAGCTTCTTGTTCTTTGAATATTCTATGGTACTAAAAAAACTTCTATTTTTAAACATACTCAAGTTTTATATTTTTCTAAAAATAAAAATAAAAGCTGTAAATTAAAAAATAAAAATAACTCAAAAATTATAAAGCGAAAAAAAATCAAAAAAATCTTTTCTGTTTTTAATTTCTGAAATTGCACACCAGATGGACAAATTTTCTAATTTTATAATTTGAGACTTGGCTAATTATTCCTTAAAACTTTTCAGAATCATTAATTGAAAACCATACATCAAAATAGTCAATAGCGAACATTTTTTATTTTCTTTTATCTCAATCATTTTTTTTTTTGTGGTTGTCGAGAGGAATACACCATTAACCAAAGACAGAGTCAAAGAGTACAGCACAGCTCAATTTTTCTCTAAACATATCCAAATCATTATATAACATAGAAATAAAATTTGATGTAGAACAAGACTTGTTAGTTACCTAACTGCTGCTCTTAATACAAAATAAACTACCCACAAATAACCTAGTTTGAAAAATAATAAAGAAATAAAGAAAAAATAAAGAATTTGAGCATAACCCTTCTTTTGAGAAGCAAAAAATCAATGGAAATCAATTTTCTGAAATAATACTTCCCTTCCTTTTATACTTTCCAGTTCTTTTATTTGAGGAAATTAAAAACTTTCTATTTTCTGGATAAACAAAATTTCATGATGTTCTTTTCTTATTCTTTTTCTTAAATAATTGCAGTTAATTCTTGCTAAATTATATATAATATTTTCATTGCAAAATGTTAGTATTTTAATTGTTGTTGTTTTCACCAGTAGAACTGAATAATTTCTGCATTTATCCCTCAATATACAGATTGTTTATAGACTTTAATCCAGTTTATCCTTCGTTTGTTTAGGAGAAACGTCATTGTCCTTACCATTTAATGTCTAATTTCCATGCTGGCATGGGTTGGGTAGTTCAACAGGAAACGGCAAGTCAGAGAACTGCACCAAACTCTGCTCTCATTTGCTTCTTATTTCTTCTTATTCTTCTCCAAAGCAGTCAGTTGGCAGGATCTTTAGAAGATCAGATAAAATGCACCGCAATATTCGTTCTGACTCATTGCACTTTAAGTTCAAATGTTGCTGAGGTTAACTTTTGTTCTTTTGAAGTCAATGAAGTACCGACTGAGTGTTAGTGCGTCCCTGTCTTCTTCCAGCTGTCACATTGTGAATGTTCCACTGGATCAAATGTGAGAGAACATAGAGGATAACTATGTTTCTTTGTGATTACATGGGCATCTAATAATAATGATGTAAACATGATGCATGCTGCCAAATTATCATCAATGGCTATAGTAGTAGTGTTCAGTTCAGAATTCCATATTAATATACATCTCACTCTGTTCTGATTAATTTATTATCAGTTTCTCATTCTAGTACAAGGCCAGCAATTTCAGGGAAGGGAGCAAGTTGATTATGTCATCTTCAGGGTTCAATTGCTACTTATTTTCTTGACCCCAAAGGGATAAAAGGCAAAGATGATCTCAGCAGAATTTGAAGTCAAAATGTAAAAAATGAAATGCTGCTAGGCATTTTACCCAGCATGCTAATGATCCTCCCAGCTCACCGCCTGATTTATTTATCATTGTTTTCTAGAAACATCTACCTGCTCCACTTTTGAATGAATATTTGGTTTCTAATTTTGGCACAAGGCCAACAGTTTTGGGACAGAGAGATCAAGTTGATTACATCAACCCTGGTCTGGTATTCAACTAGTGTTGTGAGTAAAGAGGCTGAAAATATCACCAAGTGCTCCAAATCGAAAGTGGAAATGGCAAGACTGTATGGAATGTGAGAGGGTAATGTAAAAGTGATACCAGTGGTGATCGGAGTGTTGGGCTCAATCACATTGAAACTTTAAGACTTCTTAAGGCAACTGGAAATCCCATGCAAGATTGATGTTTTGCAAAAAGCAGCCTTATGGGGTACAGTGCACATCTTAAGGAAAGTATTATCTATCTAAGGTTCCTTGTTGTGACTTGACAGGTGACTAAAGACTCCAGTGCATTTTTACCTACTCTCCTTTATGAAGGAATACGAAGGAATTATGATAATAACAATAATGGTTTCAAATTTTGGCACAAGACCTGCGATTTTGGGGAAGTGGAGTAAATTGATTAGATTGACCCCCATTGATCAAAACTGGTACTTATTTTACTGAACCCAAAATAATGAAAGACAAAGTCGCCCTTGGCAGAATTCAAATTCAGAATACAGAGACGAAATACCACTAAGCAATTTGCCCAGCATGCTAACGATTCTGCCAGCTCACTGCTTTACTACTACTACTCCTACTACTCTTTCATTCTTTTATTCCGTTATTCTTTTACTTGCTTCAGTCATTTGACTACCGCCATGCTGGAGCACCGCCTTTAGTCAAATCAAATCGACTCCAGGACTTATTCTTTGTAAGACTAGTACTTATTCTATCGGTCTCTTTTGCCGAATCACTAAGTTACGGGGACGTAAACACACCAGAAGCAGTTTTCAAGCAGTGATGGGGGGACAAACACAGATACACAACATATACACACACACATATATACGACGGGCTTCTTTCAGTTTATGTCTACCACATTCACTCACAAGGCTTTGGTCGGCCCGAGGATATAGTAGAAGACACTTGCCCAAGGTGCCACGCAGTGGGACTGGACCCGGAACCATGTGGTTGGTAAGCAAGCTACTTACCACACAGCCACTCCTAATAATAATAATAATAATAATAATAATAATAATAATAATGATAATAATAATAGGCTTCATATATTTTACCCCAGTGTCACTTTGATGGCATGCACTGCTCTCTCACTCAATAATAATAATAATAATAGTAAAAACTCCATAACAAAACAAACTGGCATTGTACACCAAACTGAAGAATCTGTACTCCTCCAGTCCTCACTAACACTAATGATAATGACGATAATGGTTTCTGATTTAGGCACAAGGCTACCAGTTTTGTGGGAAGGGGTTAGTTGATATTCTTGACCAAGTACTTGACATGCATTATTTTATCAACCCCAAAGGGATAAAAAAAAATAAACCATGCTGACTTTGGTAGGTTTTGAACCTAGAATGTAAAGAGTTGGAATAAATATCAAAAAAAAGAAAAGAGACTCTTTTTCTGATGCATTAATGATTCTATCAGCAACAATGAGTTTTCTGCTCACAAAGATATTGCATATAAAAATAGTATTTACATCTGTCTAGCAGATATATTTAGGATAAAATCAGTAGATAAGCTGTGTAAGTTTATATATGCATATGTGTGTGTGTAAATGTAGACTCCTATACATACACATGAGTGCATTTGTGTATGTGTATCATACATACATACATACATATATATATGCATGTATGTATATATATATATATAATATATATATATATATATACATACATATACATACATATACATACATATATATATGTATGTATGTATGTATATATATATATGTGTGTATATATATATATATGTATATATATATAGCCATTTGTTATATATGCTTCCTTCTTTGCTCTTTGTTCTTTCCAACATACTCCAGTTGATTCCCCTTGGTTATGGAAACAATTCCTAAACAAATCTTTTCATGGGGATTCTGCAAACTCAACTTCCCATTAAATCATCTGGCTTGATACCTGAAGTTGTTTTTAACCAAACAAACCTAAAAAAAACAAGAAAAAAAGGAGCGAAACAAAAACAGTAACAATAACAAAACAAACAAAATACAGTAGGGAAAATAAAAAATAAAGCAAAAAAAAAATAATAAATAAAATTAAACTACCTCAGTCTTTTTTGGTTGAAGAAAAGAACATATTCATGTAGCCCAGCAGATTCTTCTTTGAAACGGGTTTCACCAAGTATGTTGCGAGGTTACATTATCTCTGACTGACTTCAAAGAATTGAAGTGAGTTTCTTGTGTAAACCAATAATTTATTGAATTCTTGCAAGCACATAAGATCATGTACACAATAAGTTTAAGTAATCCTGATATTGCTGTTTCTTTTATCGCTTTCTGCCATGACATTTTTGTTTTTCTGTTCTTCAGCATCCATATCTCACAATAGGTTAAATAATCTTTACATTTTCTTTGATATGTTCCTTTTCCTCTTAAGAAGTTTATTCAAGATTTGACTTAGGAATATCCTCCTAAGCAAAATGATGTCACCATATTTGTTGCACTAACAAAAGACTTTATATATATATATATATATATATATATATATATATATAAATATATATGTATGTATGTATGTATGTATATATATATATGTGTGTATATATATATATATATATATATTCTATAGCATTCAAACAAACTTTTTCCATAGCTTCCCATCTTTTCTGTTATTATTAATTCATATAACATTTCCGTTTGTCCATGTGATATGAAAAGATGAATACGATAATGTTCGATTGTATGCCATAAAAATGACATACAATTGATAACAAGAAACTCAGGAATGTTGATTTAATGAAACAAACAAACATAATCTCTACAACATACAGAGAATGAAAACACGATTAAAATTTCTTTTGCTTAATCACGAAGATTATTTGCAAAAGGAAGAAGCCATAATTAACTAAACTAATCCTCATGTTTAACTAGCATTTACTTTGTCAATACCAGAGTGAATGAGTTGACTAATGCCATTTGAACACAAAACCATAACGTAGTTAACATGACTCAAAAACGACTGTTTGGTTTCTTACTACCATGAAGATATATATTAATCCTTTATTGATTGAATCTATTGAAAATAATGCTTTCTAACATTGGTGTAAGTTTGCACATTTTTCTGGAATTTGAACTTCAAACATAAAGAGGAACATAACTAAATACTGAAAGGTATTTTATCCACGGTACTAACAATGCTATCACTCCACCATCTTATTATTGTTATTAGTATGATGATGATGATGATGATGAAAATGATAATGATAATGATGGTGATGGTAGTGGTGGTAGTGGCAGCAGTGGTTATCTATGTGTGTTGAAAAGATAGAGAAAACAAATCTAATATTGTATCTGGAATGGAAAGAAGTTTCTAAGGGGATAAGTAAAGGGTCATTTATTGAGTCAGTAGAATCCGAAGATCAAAAAGCAGGAAAAGGTTCAAAATGAGAATCAAACTTTGAAAGAAAGAAACTCTATTCAGTATTTTACAAAAAGACAAAAGAGATAAAGGTTTAAAAGAAAGAATGATTGAAAAAATTATTTTTGCAGTACAAGAACAGATACTTAGAGTAAAGTGGATCAAGAAAATGATAGAGAAGTAGAGCTGTTCACCCAAGTCATTGAATCAGAACTTCTCTATGGATCTTCAGCATGGAAACTGAATGAGATTGAGTGGCTGTGTGGTAAGTAGCTTGCTTACAAACCACATAGTTCCGGGTTCAGTCCCACTGCGTGGCACGTTGGGCAAGTGTCTTCTACTATAGCCTCGGGCAAACCAAAGCCTTGTGAGTGGATTTCATAGAGGGCAACTGAAAGAAACCCATTCTATATATATATATACTGCCTGCGTCAGTTGTTGACTGCCATGACACTGCATCCTTTAAGGCCCTCATGCTTTCCGAAATCTGCCGAAACTACACCTGATTATATATACACTTTAGATGAGTTGTAGTGCACCTGAGCACTGTACACAATTATTATTATTATTATTATTATTATTATTATATATATATGTATTTATATATATATATATATATAGAGAGAGAGAGAGATGTATGTATGTGTGTGTATATTTTTGTGTGTTTGTGTATGTCCCCCCAACATCACTTGACAACCAATGCTGGTGTGTTTACGTTACTGTAACTTAGCGGTTCAGCAAAAGAGACTGATAGAATAAGTACTAGGCTTAGAGATAAATAAGTCCTGGGGTCGATTTGCTCGACTAAAAGGCAGTGCTCCAGCATGGTCACAGTCAAATGACTGAAACAATTAAAAGAGTACAAGCATGAGAATGGTTCATGCAGTCTTCAGTCTTTTTTGGTAGCAAACACCCTACAAGGAAGTGGCTGTGTGGAAGTTTTCTTACCATCACTTCTGTAAATCGGAGAAAGAAGAAAATTTCATGCAGGGTGCTGCTAGAGAAGCAAGGACTGAAATATCTGGTGATCTCCTTCTCTGAAAACACATGTATATGGACATACAGACATTGGTAGGCCAAGATCATACATCAATCAACTTGTAGAAAACACTGGATATCAGATTGAAAGTACGGAGACTGCTATCTACGCTGATGAGAAATTTGAGATGTTACAGTGGTCCAGGCAAGTCATAATAATCTATTCTACTATAGGCGCAAGGTCTGAAATTTTGGGGAGGTAGATTGTTTATTACACTGACACTGGTACTCATCGGTACTCTACTGGTACTCATTTTATTGACCCAAAAAGGTTGAAAGGCAAAGTCAACCCCAGCAGCATTTGAACTCAGAATGTTATAATAATGGCTATGATTTAGGTACACAGCCAACAGTTTTAAGGGAAGGGATTTAGTTCATCAACTCCAGTACTTGTGTGTGTGTGTGTGTGTGTATGCATGTGTGTGTGTTGATGTATGGTTAGTATAGTTCTATGGTTGATATGATGCATGAATTTGCTTGTGTGCATGTGTGTGTGTGTGATATCATGGATGAAAACATATAAACTGTTATTGTTTGTGAAACAACTGTATAGTTGATTACCAGTCAAATAAAGTATTCAACCTACACAAATAGCTCGCTTATTTCACAGATAATTCATTAACCACTCAGCTCTGCATCAGATAGGCATTCCTGTATTTATCTCTGATGGCAAACTGTATCTCATCTCTTTGTCTTTCTATCAACAGCAACGTCTCCCCCTTCCCCCTCTCTCTCTCTCTCTCTCGTCTTCTCTTTTTTTGTAGCTACATCTCTATCCCTCTCCCTTTCTTTTACCCTTTTACTGTTGCAACATCCCTATTTCTCTCTCTCTCTTTTGCTCTTCCTTTTTTGTTTTGTAATGTTTCTCCTTCATCTATATTTCTTTTCTCTATGTGCTCATGTGTGTATGTATATTTATATCTATGTGGAGTTAACTGTGTATATAACACTTTTATATGTATGTATATATCTACATGTGTATGTCTGCAAGTTTAAACTGATTATCTATAACTAAATATTACTTACATACTAATAAATCCTTTTAGGTGATATACATATTCATATAAATTTTAAGTGTGCGTATATATATATATGTATATAGTAATATATATGTATATACATACTTACACACACATACATATGTGTATATATATATGCATACACTCATACATACATACATACATACATACTTATACACACACATACATATATATATATATATATATATATGTTGTAGTATTTAAATATGTATAACTATAATATATCATTGTAATCTACAATATTTTGTAGATTTTTTCATTTATTTTTCCCCTTATATTTATCAGTGAAATATGGTAATGCTATATGATCTATCTTCATGTATAGAATTCATGTCTCCATGAAATTAATAAACCAGTATGTCTGTAAAAATTAAAATTGTCATTCTGCTTATTATATATCGATTCAATGGGAAATAGGAAATCCTTTGCATTCTTCAAAAATTTTGAGACAAAAATAAATATTTATTGATAATTCTCTGCTGCAAAAAAAAAAAAAAGACAAAAGTAACTTTCTCTTCTTTCTCTCACACTCACTCTCTCTCTCTTATCTCTTCATGCATTCATACACACATACATATGTATATATGTATGCATGTATATATATATATATATATATATACATGCATATGTATGTGTGTGTGTGTGTATATATATATATATATATGTTGTAGTATTTAAATATGTATAACTATAATATATCATTGTAATCTACAATATTTTGTAGATTTTTTCATTTATTTTTCCCCTTATATTTATCAGTGAAATATGGTAATGCTATATGATCTATCTTCATGTATAGAATTCATGTCTCCATGAAATTAATAAACCAGTATGTCTGTAAAAATTAAAATTGTCATTCTGCTTATTATATATCGATTCAATGGGAAATAGGAAATCCTTTGCATTCTTCAAAAATTTTGAGACAAAAATAAATATTTATTGATAATTCTCTGCTGCAAAAAAAAAAAAAAGACAAAAGTAACTTTCTCTTCTTTCTCTCACACTCACTCTCTCTCTCTTATCTCTTCATGCATTCATACACACATACATATGTATATATGTATGCATGTATATATATATATATATATATATATACATGCATATGTATGTGTGTGTGTGTGTATATATATATATATATATAAATTATGCATATAAAAAATATATATATATATTTACACACACAAATATATATATGCACGCACACACGTACTGCACACATGTGTATATATATATATATATATATATATATACACATGTGTGCAGTACGTGTGTGCGTGCATATATATATTTGTGTGTGTAAATATATATATATATTTTTTATATGCATAATTTATATATATATATATATATACACACACACACACATACATACCCACAAGTATAAAGCAAAATAAAATTATTATGATGCCTGTCTAGTCTACAAAGTTCTAATAGAGTTTCATAAACTAAGCAATAATTTTTGCTTGTATATATAGGAACATAGAAAACTGCTTTAGCTTGTCTTAATATAAAGATGGCAACGGTCAGTGTAGCAAAGCATAGAAAAAAATTATTTAAATAAATAAGTGTAAAAATGTAGCATAAAAGTCATTAATATAATAATGATATGAGAAAATAACATATTTCTAGACATATTCAATGATCAAATTAATGTGATTGACAATTTCACTTAATCATATTTAGTATTTATTTTGTAAATTTTATATGTAAATTTATATTTTATTTTCATTGTATAGCCACGAGAAAAAAAAATCAACTTTCAAGTATTTTAAAGAATTTTTGTAAATGGTACAATAATTTACAACACAGAAATATTTAATATTTTATGAAATTTTAAAAGAAAAAAAAAAGAAACACAATTATGTTATCTCTTCCATTTATCTATTTAAAAAAAAAATTTGCATTAAACGTATGTCCTTCATTGTTGACATGATAATGATGCTATTTCTATATCTGTTGTAGTTTATTCTCTGATCAGTCAGGCTCCAAATATATTTCAGTAATGGCTACTCCATCATCTTGCGCCTAGAAATTTCCCCTCGGAGGCACAAGTCCAAGCAAGTTTGTTTATGGAAGACTTGCAGTCACCCATGCATATCAGCTTTCCCTCTCCATGCCACCAATGTTGTCCAAGGGAAAGGAAAAAGCTGATACAGTTTGGCACCAGTGAATGACAACCAATTTCTAAAGTTGAGTGAACTGGAGTAACATGAACTCAAGAACACAACACACAGCCTGGTCTGGGAATCAAACTCACTACCTCATGATTGTTAACCCAACGCTCTAATGACTGAGCCATAGACATAGAATATTTAAGTTCATGCTTGGCTGTATGTTTAAGGAGCTTGCCTTGCAACTGCATGGTTACAGGTTCAGTCACACTGTACAGTACCTTGGCTAGTGTCTTCTACTATTGCCCTGGGTCAACCAATGCTTTGTGAATGAATTTGGTGGAAGGAAACTGTGCTGGTGTGTTTTCTTCCCTGTGACTTAGAATAAGCACTAGGCATGAAAACAACAAGTATTGGGGTCAACACATTTGACTAAAAGAATTGTCCAAATTGGTGCCCCAGCATGGCTGCTGTTTAATGGCTGAAATAAGAAAAAGGTAAAAGAAATATATATATATATATATATATATATAGGCACAGGAGTGGCTGTGTGGTAAGTAGCTTGCTTACCAACCACATGGTTTCTGGGTTCAGTCCCACTGCATGGCATCTTGGTCAAGTGTCTTCTACGATAGCCTCAGGCCGACCAAAGCCTTGTGAGTGGATTTGGTAGACTGAAACTGAAAAGAAGCCCATTGTATATATATGTATATATATATATATGTGTGTATGCGTGTTTGTGTGTCTGTGTTTGTCCCCCCCAACATTGCTTGACAACCGATGCTGGTGTGTTTACGTCCCTGTAACTTAGCGGTTCGGTAAAAGAGACCAATAGCATAAGTACTAGGCTTACAAAGAATAAGTCCTGGGGTCGATTTGCTTGACTAAAGGCAGTGCTCCAGCATGGCCAAAGTCAAATGACTGAAACAAGTAAAAGAGTATATATATATATATATATATATATATATACTTTACTCTATCTGGTTGAAATGCTACAGGTTAAACAATACATGGGCTGGTGCCTCACTGAGCTATTGCAATTTTACTCCTGTCACCTGTTCATTTTGTATATATATATACACAAACCATGATTTTTGTATTATACAAGGATGGGAGAAGCTGAAAGAAAGACAAAGATGGTAGGGACAGGTTGTTAGAGCATAGTCTCAAGATATATGAAGGTGAGTATAAGTGAGAATATAGACAGATAACTAAAAAGGATAGATAGTTAGGTTCATAGGAGTGAGAGGAGAATGGCAGATGGCTAGAGATGAGGGTAGAGGGAAATGTAGCAAATGAGGAAAAAGGAGGACGGTTTGGTTGATGGCAAATATTAGTATGGTGGTGGTGGTGGTGGGGGGTAAAGGTGAAAGAAATAGGAATGATTCAAGAAGGAGAACGTGGTAAGTGGCAATACAGAAAGGGTAAAAAAAGGGAGATGATGTGTGAGGGGTAAGAGAGTGGGGTGAGAATAAGAGTGATGTACAGTTCCTTCTCAAGCCACCCCTGGCTCATAAGGGCTGGTTTCCCCAGTTTCCTTGGCTTATAGGTTCCCCACCTGGACGGGACGCCGGTCCGTCACAGGTGAACTGCAAGATGCAGGAGGAAAGAGTGAGAGAAAGTTGTGGTGAAAGAGTCAGCAGAAGTTCGCCATTACCTTCTGCCAGAGCCGCATGGAGCTTAGGTGTTTCACTCATAAACACACACATCACCCAGTCTGAGATTCGAACCTGCGATCCCTCGACCATGAGTCCGCCGTTCTAACCACTAGGCCATGTACAGTGACAGAGATGGATGTCAGAGATAAGTAGCATGGGGAACAAAGGTGTGTGTGTGGCGGATGTCATTGGCAGATATGAAAAGTTGTTGCGAATAATAGCAGATATGAGCAGCTAAATATGAGGTTTGACAGTCCTAATGTGCAACCCAGAGAAGCTACATACAGATATATAGGTACAGATATATTCACATATTTTGCAAAATATTTGAAAATCAAGTTTTGATGTAATTACACAATAACCACTTATAAACAAACAATCAATATTTAATATGTACACAATTTTCCCTCACTCAAATGGATAAAATACAAAAATAGTCTCACAATTCTAGAGCCACCAATTTAGTAATAATGTTTAAACTTACAACGTGATGTTAAATTAACTGAGAGAAATAATGATAATAAAATTTGTTAAAAAAAACCAAACAAATTAATGATGATAATGAATATAGTACTTCCATACACCTGATGCACAAAGCTAGTATATTTATCTCTGAATAAGGAAACTTAGTTATTCTAGTTGACTTAGATGCTACTGTGGTTTTATAAAAAAATGTGTTTAGGTTGTGTTTTAGATATAATCTTTCAATGTTTCATGTCTAGGCATGCTCAGGCTAATGTCTGTGTGTTTAGTTTTGGATGTATAGTATGGCTGCTGTGGGAACTCTTGTCTTGATATAATTTATTTGGTAAGCAAAAGCAAAATGGTCAATCAAACCCAAATACATGTTCAAACAGGTCACAGAAAGAAATATATACACAGATGTGAGCCCTTGTAAGATTCTTCACAAAGTTCACCATCTAACACCTCCACTGTTCATCTCATTCCTTAAACTGCCCAGGATATCAGCAAAGATAAAAAGAAAGCTTCTGGAAATTAAACAAGTTTATTAACTGGTTAAAATTTAATTGAGAAACTTAAGAAAAATTTCTCTGCTGACATTGAAGTCATAAACACTAAGCCTGCTACGAATGTAATTTCCTCTCATTCTATAGAAATGGTAAATGAATTCACTGACACTGCTCCAACTACTAAGGATATTTCTTTGACCTCACTGAATGCAGACATAGTAAATTTCCGTTCATTCTTCGATAGTTGTAATGGAAGTGCAACACTGTACTGAGACACACAAATAATAAATAATTCCAAATACAGAAAGTAATATAAACTCCATTAAAATTTCCTACAGGCATGACTGTGTGATAAGAAATTTGCTTCCCAACCACATGGTTTCAGGTTCAGTCCCAGTGCATGGTACCTTAGGTAAGTATCTTCAGCTATAAGCCCTGGGTCAACCAAAGCCTTGAAACTGGATTTGGTAGACAGAAACTGAAAGAAGCCCATCATGTGTGTGTGTGTGTGTGTGTGTGTGTATGTGTGTGTGTGTGTGTGTGTATGTGTGTGTGTGTGTTTGTTCCTCTCCACCACCATTTGATAATCAGTGTAGATTTGTTGGACAATCAGTGTTGTCTCCATAATTTAGTGGTTCGAAAAAGAAAAAAAATCCACAAGAATATGTAGCAGGCTTAAGAAAATGTACTGGCATTGATTTGTTCAAGTAAACCCATCAAATTGGTGCTCCAGGATGGCTGCAATCCAATGACTGAAACAAGTAAAAGAAAGATCAAAAATAAGAGCCTAGGTTGACAATAAAATCCCATAGAACTACTGTCACTACAGAAACATAAACAACAGGAAAAAATCGGCAATCATCAAAAGGTATTCATTGAAACAGTGAAGTCGTTTTAACAATAAGAGCTTACACCAATGCCAAGTCGGAATGAAGAAGCTAAGTGATGAAAAACTCAAAAGTAGATAAAGTCTTTCAACAGTGAGGCAGTAATTAACGATTGGGAAAAAGATTTTGGTTAATGACATAGGCACACTTTATGCTGTAAATTACAGAAATATGTTGATTAGATAATTCCCAGTACTCAACAGGTAATTCTTTACTGATGTCAGAAAGATGAAAGAATGAAGTTGGATCTCAGCTGGATTTGAGCTTAGAATGTAAGGATATACAACTAAATACTATAAGATATTTCGCTCACCATTCTACCAGTTCTGTCATTTTACCAAATAAATAATATTCTTTTTTACTCTAGGCACAAGGCCTGAAATTTTGAGGGAGTGGGCCAGCTGATTAGATTGATCCCAGTATGCAACTGGTACTTAATTCATTGACCCCTGAAAGGATGAAAGGTAATGTCGACCTTGGCAGAATTTGAAAACAAATAAATAATTAAGACAATAATTAAGGCAGCAAGAATTAAGGCATTAACATGCTGGGCAAGATGTTTAGTTGCATTTCATCTATCTTTATATTCTGAGTTCAAATTCTGCTGAGGTTGACTTTGCCTTTATTCCTTTCAGGGTCAATAACATAAGTACCTGCTGAGTACTGGGGTTGATATAATTGGCTAACCCATCCCCCAAAACTTGCTGATCTTGCACAAAACTTTGGAATCAATATTAAGACATGTGTTCCTTCCACAGCAGTACTATACATCCAAAACCAAACACAAACATTCACCGAAACTTCCTAGACACAAAACATTGTGGAATTATATCTAAAACACAACCCCAACTTTTTCTTTTACAAAACTATAGCAGTTTCTAAATCAAATATTTATAATGTATTATATAAAATTATGTAATAGTATATATTATATAACACCATATAATATTATAGGTGATGAGCTGGTGTAATCATTAACCTCTCAGACAGAATGGTTAGTGGCATTTTTTCTGGCTCTTTATGTTCTGTACTCAAATCTTGTTGAGGTCATCTTTGCCTTACATCCTTTTGAGGTCAGTAAAACAAAATATTGTCCAAGTACTGAGGTTGATATAAATGACTAACTCCACTAAAAACAAAAAAAAAGAAAATCGGTTGGTCCTGTGCCAAAATTTGAAACCATTGTGTATTTTATATAAAATTTATTATATAAAATGGTCATTACAATTCATAGAATTACTCCAAAAGTTGAAACCAACAAGCCTTTATATAGTTTCTAGGCTTCCAAGAAATAGCACCCAAATTCCCTCAAATCACACAAGCTACCATTTTAAGTAGACAAAAATTACATTGGATAATATAGTCTCATATACTCCTAAAAGACAGAATTATCATAATTGGAATGCTTGTGTCATAGCTCTGCTCAATCAGAACCAAACCAGACCTAAACAACAACAATAACAACAATTCCAATATTTGCAAAAGACAAATATTAACTTTACTTTATGACATAGAACCCATCCATTATAACTTTAACCAGCATTTGAATCTTGGTGCCTATGCCAAGATTCTACACTACTTAATCCCAGAAGTATCATTAGGCTGGAAAAAGCATCCAGGTTACACTGTAATTTGATTGGCTTTAATAAAGGTGTCCAGTCATAGAAACCATATCAAAGCTGACACTGGATCTTGGAGCAGGCCTGCTACTCACTAGGTCCTGTCAAACCATCCATCTCATGCTGGCGTGGAAGATGGATGGTGAAATGATGTGTGAAAGTGTGTGTCTGTGTGTGTGCGTATGTCCTTGTCTTCAAATTGTATGATAGCTGTAAGCAAGAATCCCAGTAACACAAGTGGTGTCCTTTGTTTCTAATCTTTTGCAGAAAAAATGCTCATCTCTTTTACACTTTTACTTGTTTCAGTCATTTGACTGCAGCCATGCTGGAGCACCACCTTAATCGAGCAAATTGACCCCAGGACTTATTCTTTGTAAGCCTAGTACTTATTCTATTGGTCTTTTTTGCCAAACCGCTAAGTTACGGGGATGTAAACACACCAGCATCAGTTGTCAAGCGATGTTGGTGGGGTATGAACATGGACACAGAAACATATACACACACATACATATATATACATATATACAACAGGCTTCTTTCAGTTTCCATCTACCAAATCCACTCACAAGGCTTTGGTCAGCCCGAGGCTATAGTAGAAGACACTTGCCCAAGGTGCCATGCAGTGGGACTGAACCTGGAATTATGTGGTTGGTAAGCAAGCTACTTACCACACAGCCACTCCTGTGGCTATGGAGAAATATTACCTTTCTTGGAAATAGGCGAGGGTTGGCAACAGAAAGGGCATCCAGCCATAGAAAATCTGTCCCAGTGAATTCTATCAGATCCATGGAAGCATGGAAAAGTGGATGGTAATATGATGATGGTGACAATAACAATAAGGATGATGACAACTATGACAAAGAAAATGAAGACAACGATGATGTATGTTTTACTGAACATAAATCTCATTGTGAATCATCATCATCATCATCATTTAACACGTCCATTGTCCATGCTGGCATGAGTTGTACGGTGTGACTGGGCTGGCATGCTGGAAGACTGCTCAGGCTCCAGTCTACCTTGGAATGGTTTTCTATGGCTGAATGTCCTTCCTAATGCCAATCACTCCAAGAGTGTAATGGGTGCTTTTATATGCCACTGGCATGGGTGCTATTTGCATGATACCGGTATCTGCCACGACTGCAATTTTTCCCAGCTTGACAGGTCTTCTTCATAATGCCAAAGGACTTGGTCATTGCCTCCGTGAGGCTCAACACTTGAAAGGAAGTCAGACACTTTGCTTCCATGAGGCCTAATGCTCAAAAGGAACTCAGCCACTTCGCCCCCATAAGGCCCCAAAACTTACAAACAATTATGACTGCTGCTTTTATTTTAGTAATTCCTTAACGTGTAAGATTTATTTTCTTCTGAATTATTCAGTTTTTTTAATATATTGTAATGCATTTTACTTTAGTTTTAGAGTTTTTACATGCATGTATATAATATAGACTTACTTAAAGTTGCAAATAATGAGCTACCATTAAGATATATTTAACCATCAATTCGGCTTAACTCAACTTGGCTTGCTGACAACAGTTCCACTGCTCCTTCAAGACTGAGTGGGTTGTGGCATGAAAGCCATTCAGTTTTAATGATGCTGTCTTCAACTTATTTACATGTCCAAAGCTTGCAAACACAGCATGTTATTAATGCTAGGATGGTAAAATGGAAGTAACATATTAAAAATATAATAAAAAGGAAAGGGAAAATAGAAATGAAATATATCATGAGACGTAGAATTATTTTTAAGTTTATTCACATGTAAGCATGTTAAATTTTCCAGTTTTTTGAATACTAATAAAGAATTGTCTTAAAAACTGATAACAAAAATTGAAAGAAAATTTGAAATGAAGGAATAGAATGGCAAATATTGAAACCATAACAAATAAGGAATATGTTTTATTTTTGTTCTTTATTTCAACAGAATTCTTAGAAAATTCAATAATCACACATGACCTTAAAGTTCAAGTAGACATAGAAAATGTTCTTTTTTTGTGTGGAAACGTGGAAACCAAATTTACTCATGCCTTGCAGCTATTTGTTTACAATTAAGAAAGTGTAATCTGCATTTCATAAAAATGCAAGGCTATTGGCTTCTGCTGGAATAGTTCTGGTTTTAAAAATGAATAATTATGTTTATTTATTCATTTACCTTTATTATATTTTTATTTTGTATCATCTGTTTTCTCAACTGGCAACACACAAATTATCTAACAAAGTTAAAAAATAGGGAAATATTATGTGTAATAATTATTAATTTCAAATTTTGGTACAAGGCTAGCAATTTTATAGGAGGTTGTAAGTCAATTACATTAACTCCAGTATTCAACTGGTACTGTTTTTATCGGTTCTAAAAGGATGAAGGGCAAAGTTGACCTTAACGAAATTTGAACTCAGAACATGAAGACAGGCAAAATGCTTAGCAGCATTTTTCCCAGTGTGCTAATGATTCTACCAACTTGCAAATAACTAAAAAGTTGGTATTTCCAAACAAATGATAAAAAACAATCTAAGAAGAAAAATATTGTCTGATAGATACAGCTGTGATAGAAGCCTGCATTTTTTCAACTGTTCTATATATGCAGAAAGGAATTTTTTTGTAACCATATTTTCACTGTAAACATATTTTCATTAGAGCAACTGACAAAATGCCTTATGGTACTTACTTGTGGCCCTTCATATTTAGGGTTTAAATCCCATCAAGGTTAACTTTTCCTTTGATAACATGAAGTACCAAAAAAGTACCAATAGCATGAAGTACCAATAAAGTAAACAACTTTATACATCACAAAATGTTTGCCCTTTTAATGCTAAACATCAATACTATTTGTAAATCAATAAATTTTAATTTATGCCATATCCATCCCAGTTTTAGAACAGCTATACCATATCCCTTGATATAACAAGATATAAGGTTGGCCACAGAAAGGAGATCCAGTTGGATAAAACTGCCTCAGAAAACCCGTACAGCATGGAAAAGTAAAGGGAAAATCTTCATAATGGTAAATTAAATAATTTCCAGTTAATAGTTCTAGCTACTTTTTGGTGATGAGACACAACATGATGAAATACTAGTGTCTCAGAATGCCAAGCACCAATGAGACAAGTGTGTTGAAATTGTGTAAAAGGGAAAAATTATTCTCTGAAAACATAATACAGCACCTAGCATATTTTGTCTGAGCCTGCCCAGACGTTTTAGAAATAAATATGCAAATATTCATTTCAATTTGTAATTGATTTTTTTGATCTTTTGTTTTCAATCTATTCTAGAAATACATCGTTAAGCATTGTAACACATTATTCATAAATCTATTTAATTTGTAAAAAAGAAAAAAAGAGAGAGAGAAAAGATATAACATTTGTTGAGGGTTTCACTTCTCATCATATTTGCATTCTGCTATAAAATTTGGTGAAGCTACAGCTTCTGGTATATCAATGATTGAATTCCAGTAGTAACTACTTCAATTGCTCAACTATAGTACCGTCCAGAAAGGTATAGTCATGGCAACTTCTATGTTATCACCCTTACAATAAATAAACAATAAATAAATTATAGGAGTGGCTGTGTGGTAAGTAGCTTGCTTACCAACCACATGGTTCTAGGTTCAGTTCCACTGCGTGGCACCTTGGGTAAGTGTCTTCTACTATAGCCTCAGGCTGACCAAAGCCTTGTGAGTGGATTTAGTAGATGGAAACTGAAAGAAGCTCGTCGTATATATATATATATATATACATATATATATGTGTGTGTGTGTGTGTACGTGTGTGTATATGTTCGTGTGATTGTATTTGTCCTCTGGCATCACTTGACAGCTGATGCTGGTGTGTTTACATCCCCATAACTTAGCGCTTTGGCAAAAGAGACTGATAGAATATGTACTAGGCTTACAAAGAATAAGTTCTGGGGTCGATTTGCTTGACTAAAGGTGGTGCTCTGGCATGGCCAGTCAAGTGACTGAAGCAAGTAAAAGAGTATATGATTTAAAGAATTATAGATATATCAGGGTTATCTCTAATAATTCCCTTTATTCCTGCATTAGAGTGTGTGTAGAAGGACTTAAATTTTTTAAAGTTACCCTTGATCTGGTAGACCTATGATCAAAGGTGTCGTCTGTGACATTTCTATTTAATATTTTTCTTTCGTATATCAAGGACTACCTTATCATTTTTCAAAGATTTTTAACCCTTTAGCTTTCAGATTATTCTGTCAAATGTAATGCTTCTTTATTCACATGGTTTTCAATTAATCGTGCATTATCTCATAACTTCAAGATTTTGATGAAGTGATTATTTATTTTTAGCTTGACATTGTAACGTAGGTGTGAGAAGCAGGATCTGGCCAGTTTGATCATATAACAATCAGAGTATTTGGGCCAAGTATGGCTGCTTTAATACATATTAGCAACAGAGGCTGTGTTAATTCTGAAAGGTAATATTTATACGCAGTTAGTGAGCAGTATAATTTCTTCTTATAGAACATCCACATTTAAGCGGGGACAAATATCACCTCTCAACTGGTTTAAATGCTAAAAGGTTAAAGTGTGATGTAATAGTTGAGGCTGTTTTTGGACAGGTTGATTGAATAAGAAGGAGAGGGAGGTGGTCCTTTGGTGGTTTATTATTCACGTGTTGACAAATTAACTGTTGGTTGTTTCAAAAAGATAGGTTAGAGATCAGTTCATCATTTCTTTTAAATTCAGAACCATTCCATTCCATTTAGATCACCATTGATCTGGCAGACCTATGATCAAAGGCATTTCACCTATGACATTCCTATTTAATTTTTTTTTTCACAGTATATTTAGGACTAGATTATCATTCCAAGCAAGAGGACCATTCCTCCACAGATGCATCTCCTTTGAACTCAGCTTTCAGTATATATATCCTCTCCATATGACGAACATTCTAGAAAAGAAGCAAACATTGCAAACTTTTATTTCCTCTTCTTCTTTTTCCAATAAAAAAAAAATAAATAAAATCATGTTCTTAGTAAATGCATGACAGAATTATATGGAATGCATAAGATAGTAAATATACTTTGAAACAAATTTTGTCCTGATATAGAAGCTATAATTAAAATGAAGATTCAATCTGCCTCGCTAATCTAATAAAGAATTCTTTATCAACAATTGCACGTTATATTTACTTAAAATCAGTTAGCTATTATTCACAGAGTAATGTAACAAGGACAAAATACTCTTAGATTAAAAAAGAAATCAAGAATATTTTAAACCTATTAATTGAATTCAGCTATATATTCCTACATTCTCTGATATATATATTGTTATGATGAGGGTATAGACGTCTGATGTAAAATGGCGTTATGTAAATAAATAGTTGGTTGTGGTTATCTAAAAATAACCTATCACAGAAATATCTGTTAACACAGAACACACTCAGTACTACTTGAAAATAGGCATAATACTCAATATTCACTGTTCAACTACTGACTGTTAGACCAACACACATCAAGCTGACACTGTTAACCAACATGGTCGAACTAATACCATCAACTGCACTCCCTGACAGTTCACTCAGTTTTTTATTTTTGTAGTCAGTTAGCCCACTTTTAGTCACATGGGGTCTTCAAGATTCTCCCATAACACATATATACATGGATGATGTTATACTTTTCTGTATTTGTTTTAGCTCCAGGTCAGTCCTTATTGAGAAAACCTTCTATCAAAGGCATTCTAGCCTTGACCATCCTGTTCCTTCTTGCACATGTTATGCAATATCTAATGTGCAGTTCGATTTTTTAAGAAAGCAGGGTGTAATATGAAAAATATTTGGCTGCTGTTTCTAGAAGTTTGAATGACCATGTAAAGGCTTCTGCATTTGCTCAAAAAAACTCATATTGTATAATGTGGTTCATATTATAAAGTAGGAGTAAACTATGACAAGGTTCCATCTGTGGTCCATTTTGATTTTTGGCTGAACTAACTTCCTTTAAATTGCATTGTTATAGCATTGATCCCGGTCAGCTCTGGTCAGTCAAACCTATTGCCTACAGGGATTCACTTAGAATAAGCAAGGTTAATCAACTGATTGATTGTTTCATATGTACCATCCTCAGCCTACTGTGCATGTTGACATGGTGGTTTCTCTCTTTCTTCAATGGATGAGGGTTCAACAGGACACAGCAGCACTACGTTCTTAGTTTTGTTAGGTTGTTTGTGGAAGACCAGTGGTTGCCCAAACATACCAGCCTCCCCTCTCCATGTCACTGATGTTGTCCAAGGGAAAGGCAGAGGCTGATAGAGCTTGGCACCAGTGATGTTGCAACTCATTTCTACAGCTGAATGAAATGGAGCAACTTGAAATAAAGTGTTTTTTCTTGTTCAAGAACACAATACACAGCTGCCTGGTCCGGGAATCAAACTCACTACCTCATGATTGTAAGCTCGACACTCTAACAGCTGAGCCATGTACATTCACCAGAATTTACCCTTTCTGAATTTCATATCAGTTACTTACAATATTCCCTTAATATATACTTCTGAGTTTAATTAAGAAGACAACTAATAATTTGTAAATCTTATCATAAAAAATCAAGGAGTTGTTCTGTTAGCTACCACACATTGTTTACCAAAGAAATCAATACTGACTCTACAGTACAAAATGCTGTTTCAATATTTACTTCTGGGACATTTTATAATGTTTAGTATATACTTATACCTAATAATGACAGAACAAATAAGCAAATTTTATAGCACTTGCAGAATCTTTATTGGTAAATGCTAAACAAAAGGTAATTCTCCCAAATACTCTTACATAAAACGAAAACAAGCTCTGATACTAAACAGTTGAAAATCTTTTTATAACCTTCAATTATTTGTGCTTTTTATTAGACTGGGGGCAATGAATAATAACAGAGGAAAGACATTATATCTGTATTTCAGTTCAGTCTGGTCGTAAAATAAAATTCTGATGAACCATAGATAGTATCTGCCTCATTTTTTTGGAGAGAAAATGAAGAATTAGTTTTCTTTTTCTGTTTTTTTTTGTTTTTCTTTTGCTTCAAAGTCTAGATTGGCCTTCTTTTTGAACTTAGAGCCTGGCTACTGACCAACGGTTCCAGTATGTATTGTTGTCATCTACTTAATTGCACCAGTATAGAGAAGAGAAGTGCAAAATTAGATCAGACAACAATGATGGTGGTGGTGATGATGATGATGATGAAGATGATGACAACAAGGTGACAATGCTGATAGGGGTGCTGATAATGATGATGATGATGATAATAACGATGATGATGACATTGGTGGGAATGGCAATGATGACGACGACAATGATAATGATGATGATGATGATGATAACGACATTGGTAAGAATGGCAATGATGACGACAACAATGATAATGATGATGATGATGATAATGATAAAGAAGTAAGAAGATTAAGCCTTTCCTTATAAGAAGATTTTAATTAATTTAATTGGTGTAAGTTTCTTACCAATTTTTATTTAATTCCTTTTCAGAAACACTAGATTAATCCACAACTCATTAACCTACTCTTCAAATAGACACAGAATTAAATTACAACTGTTCTGATTTTAAAAGTACAGTGTTTAAATTCACACTAATGATAGATCTCTAGATCTCTATGTTCTGTTGATAAGAAATGCAACATCACGTAACATTTTTGGAAATTGTATTGCTAAGCTTGTTAAGGGATCTTAGTTTGACATAAGAGTGCTGAGTCAGCAAGTTAATTTAGCCATATTCTTGTAGTTCCTGAATCACGGTAGTCTTTGAGCTCTCTTAGTCAGTACAAAGAATTCATGAGCAGCCATGCAAATGATGTGTTGATATCTAAACATGTCAGATGGCAGGCTGGCAGAATTGTTAGCATACCGAGCAAAATGCTTCATGACATCTTGTCTGAGTTCAAATTCCACCAAGATCAACTTTGCCTTTCATCCCCTGAAGGGTGGGTGTCGATGGAGGGGTTTCGATAAAATAAGTACAGTCGAATACTTAAAATTGCTGGCTCTGTACCAAAAATTGAAGTCAATATCTAAACATATCAGGTGACACGCTAGCAGAATTCTTGCAATCTGGACAAAATGCTTCATAGCATTTTGTCGGTCTTCATGTTCTGAGTTTAAATTCTGCTGAGGTCAAATTTGCCTTTCATTCCTAAGGGGAGTGGGTCAATAATGTAAGTTAAATACTGAGATTGATGTAATCAACTTACCCTTCCATAAAACTGCTGGCCCAATGCCAAAATTTGAAACCAATATTTAAACATGGAATTTTCACGGGCCCCACTAGTAATGTGCAATGTGTTTGTTATTTATTTATTGATACTTATCTTTTACTAAATCTGAAGGCTCATGGAGTTTACTAGAGATGGAAATCATCAGCAAAATTCTCAACATAAATAGGCAACAGGTTAAGTTCATTGGACATCAGATGAGATGACAGAAATCTAGAACATTTGATTGTAACTGGAACATAGAAAGAAAGAAGGAACTGGGTGAGACAAAGAGAAAACATACTTGCTGGGTTTAGAAGCTGCCAACAGAAAGACAGACCCAATAATTTTATACAGTGTGTGGAAGACAGGAAGGCAAAGAGCAGTGGTTCTCAAGCATTTTTTATCTGTGGACCCCTTTGATTACTGTTCTATTCTGATGGAGCCCCAAAGCCATTTGATGCTCAAAAACTAGTTTTCTAAGAAGCTTCTTTAAAAATTCCTATTTTGTTTTTCACACATTAACTATGTAAAATGTTAGAGAAAGGATCCTAGCTGTTTCTTACAATAAATACATCCAAAGTAACATCTTTTTCATGGACCCTGAGAATATGATAATCCCTAATTTACCATTTTGTTTGTGCAGACCCCAAAAATCACATGGATCTCCAGGGACCATATGGACCCCAGATGGTAATTTAAAATACTACTGTGAGTCCTCAATTTACTATTTTGTTTATGTGGATCCCAAAAGTCACATTGGCCTCCAGGGGCCACATAGATGGCAACTGATAATTTAAAATACTTTCTGTGGATCCCCAAGTTACTATTTAAAAAAGTTTTTCATGGGCCCTTAAAATCCCACTGTGTGTCCCCAATTTAATGTGAAACCCCAAATATCTTACATGAATCATCAGGGTATATATGGACCATGGTTGAGAATCACTGGCATAGAGGTTCCATAATTACTTATGTTTGGGATTTTGCTCATGAAGAAGAAGGAAGAATTTGTCATGTAAATGTCACATATGTAAACAGAAAATCAAGGTTCACCTCTCAGAATCTTAGATTTATAGCATCGTGATTCTTATCTATTTGCAAAGAGGTTATAAGAAAGAAAGCAAGTGAGTGCTATAGTGAGGAAAGCTGATATCCAATTTCCACTGGATCGTTGTAATCTCACTTGGAAAACATCCTTTGGTGGGTGGGGTTGTGGTGTCATTGGCAATGGTGACAGAGGCAGTAATGCATCATCACCATCAACAGTATCATTGTCACCATCACCATCACCACTATCATCATCATCATCATCATCATCATCATCATCGATGTCAATATTGTTATCATCATCACCAACACTACCATTGTTGTCATCATCATTGTCATCATCATCATCATCATCATCATCACCATTATTGTCATCACCATTATTGTCATTGCCATCATTTTCATCATCATTATCATCATTGCTGCCATCGTCAACACCACCACCACCACCACCATCATCATCATCATCATCATCATGGTCTCCCTCCTGCCCTTCATCATCTTCACTGCTGTCCTCTCCCTTCTCACTTTCACCAGTTATCATGATTTCTTCATTATCTTCTTTATATTAATCATCTTTTATTTATTAGTTTGTTGTTTATCTTGTCATTTCTGTAAATGAAATGTTCACGACTTAAATGATGTAATTAACAACTTAAGTCGTCAGATGTTCTGCTTACATCAAATTAGATATAATATTAATCTATTTTACTCATGGTCTTTTATTTTTCCTTTCTTTTTGTTCTTTGCAGCAATATTAGATTAAATATAATTTAAACTTTCCTCTTTTTTGTTCAATTAATATTCCATTATCTGAAAATTTGCACTTTTAACTTTATTTGTACCAACATTAGAACCAACAACAACAACAACAATAATAATAATGACACTGATAATTAAAATAAACCACCACCACCACCACCAACACCACCACCAACACCACCACCACCACCGCCACCACCACCGCCACCACCACCACCACCACCACCACCACCACCACTACCACCACCACCACCATCATCATTATTATTATTATTATTATTATTATTATTATTATTTTGGTTGTTATTGTTGTTCATAGTGGTCATCATCATTGTCATTGTTGTTGCTATTATTACTGTTATTATTATCATTATTATTATTGTTGTGCATGTTCAAGCAAATGGATAGTTCCAAGAGAGAGAAAGTTTCAACATGATTTGATTTCTCTAAAAAAGGTACTTTTTGTACCGGTTTTTACCAAAAGATGACTTGTTGGATAGTTTGAGGGTTTACTCCATTACTTGGTGTAGCCAAAAATTTTGTCTTGATATTTTTAATTGTTTATATATTCATATCTATTACTATTTGCAGTACTTACACAACTTGAAAACATAGCTGCCTCAGAAGTAGCAGGAATTGGTGTGTTCACCATTGTGATAGCAGCAACAGTTTCAACAAATATTCCTCAATTTTTTTTAAATAAACATACAGAATCTAAACCCATTTGCACACACAAGCAAACATACACACACACATTCATAAACATTTAACATACAGAGCTTCAAACTTCAGCATTTATACTTATTTATACAATAAATGATACACACACACACACACACACATACACACAAAAGGAAAATATTGTTGGGATCATTAATTTGGAAAGAAAGATACAATTCAATACAAACAACAACATTACATCCTTCACAACTGTTGTGAGTCAAAAGGAGAGACTAGACTTGAGCCAGCTTAAGAAAATAAAAGAGTGGATACTATATATCACAAAAACTAGTACTTCTTTCCCTGATTCAAGAAAAGATGTTTTCAAAGACACAAAGGGCTTCCATATGTTCTCTCAAATGAAGAGTTACATGAATCCTTGATCAATGTATGACCATATGTAGACTATATCAACTGAGGCAGAGTATAAGAAGGCATGTGCCAAAGTTTTAAGCCTGAAGATGTGGTGAGGAGGCAGGTAGAAATGATGTGCAATAAGCCTGCCCACAGGATGGTGCCACAATACACAGGTCTCAGAAATACTATGATTATCATCAGAAATATTGGCTTGAGTGTTGATCCTTGGTGTGTCATCTCTTTTCTGCCACACTATGGGTATGTGGGGAGAGTGAAGCTGACCTACAACATTTGTATGAACACTAAGAATCTAACGACTCCCAAATTCCACAAGAATTGTGTCTCATCAAAGGAACAGAGAGTTTTCTTTCCTCAGTCAAGAAACAGATTATCCTTGCAATTTCGGCTGATTATTCTTGAGATTGCTCCAATTTGGCCAGCCCCAAGGAAAAACTAAGCTAAGAGCATTAGATTCCTTTGAAAAAAGCAGCGAATGTATACAAAAACAAGGACAGAAAAAAACAGACAATGTTACACAAATATAGATACAATCAAAATGTATCTCTGCCGTAAGGCTTCATTTTCGCACATGCCAGCTTAATTCAATTTGTCCTTAGGCGAAAGACACCTGTTGTTATGTCCTGTTATTATTTTTATTGTATTTATATTTGTGTAACATTGTCCGTTTTTTCTGTCCTTGTTTTTGTATACATTCACTGCTTTCTTCCAAGGAATCTAATGCTTTTAGCTTAGTTTTTCCTTGGGGCTGGCCAGATTGGAGCAATCTCAAGAATAATCAGCCAAAATTGCGAGGATAATCTGGTGCTTGACTGAGGAAAGAAAATTTCGAATGATCCATCCTTGTTTTCTTTGTATCGTCTATCTGGATGTTTTGTTGTCTCTTTTTGTATCACCTAGCTGTCCAGATGTTTTGTGTTCTAGTCCCATTTTGTATTTCATATATATATATATATATATATATATATATATATATCATACGGAGATGTACTTGCATAGGAAGTGACTTGATCTGTGATTGTGTGCTGAAACAAAAGCAATTGCAGTATGGAAGCCATTCAAGAACACACAAAAACCATTAGTTTCACTTCAACATATAATTTTCATTTGTGTTAAAATATTTTCATCACTTTGGAGCTGCGACATGTTCACTGACAAAACTTGAAATGCAGCACCAAGTTTTGTCAGTGAACATGCCATAGCTTCAAAGTGATGAAAATATTTTGACACAAATGAAAATTAAATGTTGAAGTGAAACTAACAGTTTTTGTGTGTTCTTGAATAGCTTACAAATATCTCCCATGCTGCAATTGTGTGTGTGTGTGTGTGTATATATATATATATATATATATATATATGAAAGTCTATGAGTGCAAATGTGCTTTTTATGAAAAATGTTATGAAATCTGTTATGAAGATGTTACTAACCTTTTTTTCAGAAGTTTTTTTCTAGTGTGTGAGTGCTTTCATTAAACCATTTCAAACACATGTGCTCTTAAAGAGGAAGTTATTTTTGTGGTAGTGGTACTATTATTTCTGATTTATTTTCAGACTTATGGTATTAGTCATAATATTCTTTTACCATTGTTTGCTATATGGAGTGTTGGCTATTTTCAGTTTAATTTTGGATTCAGAAGTCTTATAAAATATTTTTCTTTTGCATTTCATAGTTGTACATTTTCATCGTTTATTTTGTAAAATGGGAATATTTTAAATTTTCCATTTGCACAGATATCTATATGTTCACTGCATGGGACACTCTTAAGAGATGAATTCCTAATTTGTTGTTTATAAACATTTACATGGATGATCAGTTTCCTTCCTGTCTCCCCAATGTAGTTTTCATTGCATTGTGGACATGTGTTGCAGTAGATGAGGTTTTTTGTTCTGCAATTCATGTTTGCATTTACTTTTAATT
This sequence comes from Octopus sinensis, assembly GCF_006345805.1. Taxonomy (NCBI): domain Eukaryota; kingdom Metazoa; phylum Mollusca; class Cephalopoda; order Octopoda; family Octopodidae; genus Octopus; species Octopus sinensis. The sequence continues at coordinate 53,574,799 of NC_042998.1, read as the reverse complement.
CCTTCCCATTCTTGAGTCTTTTGGTTGTCCCTTGCTCAATTTATTCACATGTCCCTCAACTGGGGTTCTCCACAGTTGGTTACTTGCATCGTGTCTTTTGCAAATGTGAATCTTGCCTTTGTTAGAAGTCTCTTGATGTTAGGTTATTGTCTTCAGTCGTTGATAATTTGTGATTTTTTAATTATTCGTTGAAAATTTGCTAATTGATGTAGAATTGGAAAGTATCGTTTGGCTGAGTGCCAAATGCTGTGGCTTCTAGGATTGTGGGTGACTACAAATGGAATAATTGTATTTGTATTTTCATTTTTACACCTATCTTGAGTATTTCACACCTATCTTGAGTGCCTATAGTAGAAAGGATTATTTGTTCTCATTAATTCTGTTCTGTAATCAGGCTTGTAGTTTTGCAGCCATCGAGTTTTTGACTTGAGTATTTTATTCAATTTGGCTTTTTGTATCTCTATGTCTTTTTTTCCATAAGTCCAATAGTTTTTCATGCAATTTTCCATTGGTTTGTTTGGAGATTTCTTTTTTGCACTAAGCTGTCACATTTCTCAAATTTCTCTTTAAAGTGAGGCATGTAAAGCTTTAGAATGTTGATCTCTGCTTCGAACCTTTGGTGCACAAGATTTATTCTGATTTTCATTTCTTCATTTGGTTCTAATGTGATATTTTTGGGATGGAATTTTTGTAGGAAAATCACCGGTTCTTGGTTTATCAATTGTGCATATGTGTTTGTTAAATTTCCATTTCTGATTGCTTTCCAAAATGCTTCTTTTCTTTGATTTCATAGATTATACCATATCTCTTTCATCTGGTTCATTTTCTTGAGTGCTTCATTCTCCAAATGAATTTCATTCTATTCCTTAAAGATATCTTGTGTATTGGAACGTTCTGTTGTTGGTGGAGTAATGGAGATTGTATTTAGAGTTTCAGTAGTGTGTTTTAATGTTAGCAGGATTTCTACTTTTTCTCTGTAAATATGAGTTTGTTCTTCCATTTCCCAAAATAGTGATGTGAGTTATATTTGCTTGTGAGGATTGTTACTTTGTTTGAAATTTCCTCCAAAATTCTGTCACTTGAGTTCAGATTTGTCGTTGATTTCGATCTGATCAGTGCCATCTTGGTTGTGTATCAGTGGTTTAAATATTTGACAGTCTATGAGGATTATTTAATACAGTTTTTGAAGTGCAAAGGTGACTTTTTTTAAAATATAATTTTTTAAAAAATGTTATGAAATCTTTTATGAGAATGTTACTAACTATTTTTGAGAAGAAGTTTTTTTTTTTTCTAGTGTGTCCGTATTTGAAGGTGAGGTTGATAGTATTTGAAGTGTAAAGGTAATTTTAAAAAGAAATTATTTTTTCAAAAAACAACAGCTTTCTTTCAGTTTCTATCTATCAAATCCATTCACAAGGCCTGAGGCTATAGTAGAAGACATTTTCCCAAGTGCCATGCAGTGGAACTGAATCCAGAACTATATAGTTAGGAAGCAAGCTTCTTAACACAAAGCTACACCTGCACCTGTAAATATTTGGTTGAAACCCTTTTGGATAGAAAATGTCAAAGACTGCCTGTAGTACTCAAACTCAAATCTCTTGTACACTTTTTGACCAAAGAATTTCTTTGAATTTCTCTATTCTTTTAGCAACTTCATTCTAACCAGTGAAAATAATATGTAGTTGATGTCTTAAGAATTTAGAAACTTCAGAAAGAACAATGGATGTGTAATAATTCCTTTTTTGGAGCTGTGCATCTCAAAGCACATAAAGCTGTAAATAAAAGCATGTAAATATTGGGCTAAAAAACCTTTACAGATAGAATAAGTCAAACGCTCCTCATGGGACTTGAACCCACATCTTCAATAAACATGGCAGATGTTCTACCATCATATCAAAGCGATCCTTTGAATTTCTCTATCCATTTTAGAAACTTCTCCAAAGAAGAAAAAAAAAACAGTGAAATTTTAATTAGTTGAGTTTGTGTCTTGGGTAGTAAAAATTGCCACATGTTGCCTAAGTGGCAGATTTACACAGATTTTTCCAAACACCAACATTCTCATTGTTCTTGTCTAATTATTCATCTTTAAGACCACATACACATACATAACTGAAAAGTCATTATTACAGTAAATATTATTGTCAACTTATAGATCTCAATAGCTTCTATGATTTGATTACAATTGTCCCTTTAGTTACATTTGCAGTGCAAGTAAACTGTCATTTCTCTTTGTCCAAAATATTATGGCATTTTACCAAATTAAAAATAAGTAATTGCTATTCCATCTCTTTCAGCTGTCAGTGATAATTGATATATCCAATAATTATGAGTGGAATTTGGACACTGAAACAGGGAAGTAGGGTTCTTGCAGCATCATCATCCCCACCATCCCCACCACCACCGCCACCGCCGCCGCCGCCGCCCCCGCCGCCGCCACCGCCGCCGCCGCTACCACCACCACCACTACCACCACCACCATTGTTAAGGTGGTGAGCTGGCAGAATTGTTAGTGAGTTGGATGAAATGCTTAGCCCATTGCTACGTTCTGAGTTCAAATTCTGCCGAGGTCAACCTTACTTTTCCTCTTTTTTGGGGTCAATAAAATAAGTAGCAGTTGAACACTGGGGTCAATGTAATTGACTCATCCCCTCACCCGAAATTGATGCCCTTGTGGTAAAATTTGAAACCATTGTTGTTGTTGTTGCTATTGTTGCTACTGTTGCTGTTGTTGCTGCTGCTGCTGCCACTGTTGTTGTTTATCTCTGGATGAGCCTTAATATAGCATATCTATGTTATCAGGCTTTCGACATTCTAGCTGGGAGCATTGTAAAAGAGTAGCTCAAGCAACTTCATAGAGTCTTCTTTGTTAGCTCGTGTAAAAATGAGTGTTTGATCCTGGTTATTAAATGTGACATTTGGCCTTCAACAGCATTACATTTTGTTGGTCCTGAGGTGGCTAATTAAGCCAATATTTGCATAAAATCCATGGTTACAGTGGGGGCACATAATAACAGAGTCAGGACCCAAAGGGACTCTTGCATCCAATACCACTCTCTTTAGCTTCTCTGATCATTTCTTATTTTGGGTGCTGTACTCTAGAGTACACAGCACTATGCCACATATATATGATATGGTCCTAAATTCCATTGGTGTGTCCCAAAGAGTATTACTGATAAATATTGGTTTCAGATTTTGGCACAAGGCCAGAAATTTTGGAGGAGGGGCAAGACAATTACATCAACCTCAGTAAATAACTAGTACTTATTTTAACAACTCCAAAAGGACAAAAGGCAAAGCTGACCTTGGTAGAATTTAAATTACATTCTGAATTCAAATTCTGAACTCAGAACATAAAGACCAATGAAATGCCACAAAGCATTTTCTCTGCATACTAATGATTCTGCCAGCTTGCCACCTTGTGTCATATCTTCATATTAGCTGCTAGAAACAGCAGCCAAATTTCTCTTCCATCACACTAATACATTATAAAAATCCAATTCTATTACATTCAGCTTTCAGCAGCAGATTTGTTATAAATAATATCTGTTTGGAAATCTGACTCATCAAGCAATTCCTAACAATAGTCACTGCCAAGTTTAAATCTTTACCTCCATATGTGCATCAACTTTAACCCCATTAATGTATATGGAAGCAAATTTGGGTATTTTTAGTTGAATTATATGTCCAATGTCTTAATGTTCAACAAAGCTACACCTTCATGTAATTGATCATTAATTCAGGATATTATGCAAATGTCTACTATATCATATCTACTGCCACTGTTAAGCTATCTTTCTGAGATATTATAGCCACAACATAACCCTTATATATATTTGAAACTCATACAAATAAGGTGAATTATGCATTTCTCTTGTGTGTTTGGAAGATAAATTAATGGAAAATGTAGATAATATTGAAGCTAATTTTTATAATAGATACATTTAAAAACAATCTCGATATATTATTTAAAAAAAAAAGGAAAATGATTAGACAAGAAAATCAATAACAATGAAACAAGACATTTATAACAAATGAAAAATTGGTTTTGTTATCTAATTCATCTAAGACAACAATAGCCGTCTATATATTAGGGTAAGAAAATACACATTTTAGTTTATAACAGCCACTGATGAAATTTACATTGTCAAAATTCCTGCCACTTCTGTAAAAGACTCATAAAACATTCTCAAAGCAAAATTTACAACCTCTGTTATTCAAAATCATATTTCTCCTTCCTCATTTCCTCCTACTCTACTTCCCTCAAACTTATTTTTCTTCATTCTTCTCTCCTTTCTCTACCTCCTTTCTCACTTGGTTAACCAACATTGTAATTATTTACTTTACTATGCAGATGCCTACTCTTTGATTTACTACTATTTCTTAGGATGACCATGAAGTAACACTTATACTTGAAACTTGGTGGCAAATGAAACAAATTATACATTTCTCTGGCCTGCAGGGAAAAAATGTACTACATTTTAAAGATTACTAACTATGACAACAATCTTGTGTTGTGCTTTTAAACTTGCTCCAATATGCTTTGCCTATATGTTTTGTAACAAACCATAACTGAGGAGTGCCTTTCAATTAGAAAAAACAATCTTGATATGAGAAGATAGTCTTAATAGAATGAGAAACTAGCTGAGTTATCAGGGCGTCAGATTAAATATCTTATGGGTATATGTTCCTTGCATTACTAGTTCAAATCTTGCTGAGGACAATTTTGCTTTTGCCCCTTTTTAGGTTAATAAATAAGGTCATTTTTTTATTGCCCACAAGGGGCTAAACATAGTGGGGACAAACAAGGACAGACAAAGGGATCAAGTCGACTACATCGATCCTAGTGCGTAACTAGTACTTTATTTATCGACCCTGAAAGGATGAAAGGCAAAGTCAACCTCAGCGGAATTTGAACTCAGAACATAACAGCAGACGAGATACTGCTAAGCATTTCACCTGGCTTGCTAACGTTTCTGCCAGCTCACAGCCTAGACCATCATATTAGCAGGTTTCTTAGAATGTCAGAGGGGGTTCCCTATAGTAGATATTTTGGCACTGCACTTCTCCAGTTCAAAATCCTGGTAAAGTGGTCCAAAGATGTATTGACTTCAAGGACCCAAGGTCATGAAAACCACTAAGAGATTACATAAAGGTATGTTTTTTTACATTTGGATGGTTTAGAAATTTTACAATAGATCATGGCATTCATAAACTTCATTTCTCTAAAGAAACGAAGGCTGCTTAAAAATAGTTTCCTATTTAAAGGAGTATTGTAATTTGCTTGAAGCATTACAATGTATAAATAATATAAATGTTTAAAAAACACTTCGAGCAATACAGATAAAAATTAAGCAAAATTTGTTAGGTGGTGTCAACAAATATAAATATAGAAATGACATTGTCTTACCTTGCACAGGTGGTTTAAGGTTTCAATAATATTTCGGGAAAGTTTCTCCTTATCAAATAAAAGAAACAAAATATTTCAGGAGCTTAAAGAAAAGTGTTGTTACTGACAGACCATTCTGGTCCCTGAATTCTTAGGTTTTTATTTTTATATTGATAAGGAGGATCTTCAATAGAATATTATAGAGATAAAAAAACAACCTATGTAAAATGATACCATATTTTGGATAAAGGAATATTTTTCAGTATTGAAATTTCCATTCTGTGAAATACAGGGACACTAACAAATAAAGGGGCAAAATGTCTAATTCCTTATCATTTTCCTTCTCCATGAGGCTGTGATAACTATTCCCAAACTCCTCTGACAACAGTTATAAAGATATATACTAACTGTATTTCATTGCATGTCTACTGATTGTAATAGTTCAGAATATGAGATATATAGCCAAACTTTACTGAGCAGGTGTTGAAGAATGTGACTGGAATGCTAAAAGAATATTCAATATTCTGAGACATTCTATACAAACATTTTACTGACAAAAATATAATGGTACCACCTCTTATGGGTTAATTTGCTAAAACAATAAAAATACATGTTCATAAATATTTTAAGACGTTATCCACTTACTAGAAATAGTTACTTTCAGTTTCCAATTAATTTAGTTGTTGCCACCACCTGTTCGTTGGAACAGAAGCTTAATCAAATAGAAACATACCAGAAACGAATTTAAATGTTCATACCAGCCAGTATGGTTAGTAAGTAATTCTCTCTTTGTTATTAAAGCAGACAAATTCAGTAGAGTCATTGAAGAGGTCATAATATGAATAAAACATGTTCTGAGTTGTGTCTTCTTTTTACTCTTTTATTATTTTTCTGTCAATAGACTGTGGCCACGCTGGGGCATCACCTTTGAGAACTTGGTCAATCATATCAATCTGTACATAATTTATTGATTTTTGTTTGTCAAAGGGCTAAGTTATGAAATACTAATTTTAAAGTCATGTAAACATAAATAGCATAGGCACAAACCTACACACACACACATAAAGGCTTGACATATATCATTCTTTCCTCAAGACAATCCTGTTTTGGAGGATCTGTCCTAATGTACTGGACAGATAGTAAAGTATTTCTGTTGAACATAAAAATATCCCAGAAAGTCTTGGTTATGAAATGCAATCTTATATTCTAAGAGGGCAAAGCTAAAGTATGTGTATGACAGGAAGGCATCCAGTCACAGAGTAACACTTCACGATGTCTTATCCAAACTATGGCGCCATGGAAAAAGCAGATATCAAAATGATGATGGTGATGCTAGAGACATTAACCATTTCATAAACATCTTTCTAAAATATGTTTCAATTGATTATTAAAGTAATCAATAATTTGGAGATATTTAGTAGAATAGATTGTTTTCATTACTGGAATAAATATCTTATGGTCTATGTTCCAGCTCTTCATTTTCTGAGCTCAAATCCTCTGAGGTCAACTTAGTCATTTATCCTTTTGTGATCAATATAATAATGTAACTGTCAAGTACTGATTTCATAGTATTGATTAACCTCCTCCCTTTAAAATTATTTATCTTCTGCTTAAATTAAAAGCTTAATTGCTTTTAATTAAACTGGTGTTTAAATGTTATAACAGAAAATTATGATAGAAATTTTTTTAGCTAAGATATAAACATCTTAAGATGAATGGTTTTGTAAAATAGAACTACAAGTTTGGTCTCAAGGGAGTTAATTTTGTAAAGGTTTTAACTCTTTAGCATTCATATTACTCTGTCAAATGTAATACTTATTTATCCACATTGTTTTAAATTAATCATGCATTATCCTGTAGCTTTGAAATTCTGATGATGTGATAGCTTATTTTTAGAAGGACATTGTAGGGTAGGTGTGAGAGGCTGCATCTGGTTAGTTTGATCATAAAACATGCAGAATAATTGAGCCTGAAATGGTCAGTTTAAATGCTAATGGGTTAAATTTCCCCTTCAGAAATGTTAGAAATTTCTTTACTAGTCTTATCTCTTTGGTGTCTTAAGTGAAAGAAGTTGTGTGGTAGATGCATTCAAAAGGTATGAGGACAGGTATTTTCCTCTCTGGCCAAGCTCTCATCAGTTTCTTCAAGTTATACCTGTAAAAGTTGATGGTAGAAAGGAAGGTGCTATCTTAGTGTATTTAATGGCAGTCAGGTAAGAGCAGCAAGCTCGACAAAGTTGAATAGTGTCATTGTAATTATGCTTTTGGGAGAGGGTACTTTTAATGATTTTCATTCTGGGGAGAGAGCATGGCAATCTTTTATGAGAAACAGGCCACATAAGAAGAGAACATTATCAGGTGGGCCACAGTAGTAAAAAAATTCAAGGTGATTTTCATCAGGTATGTCATTCAGAAAGTTCCTTGGATGTCATTTTGCTCATGACTGCTGTAGAGTAATCTGGGATACTCTGTTGGAGTTCCTTTGGTTTACCGTATGAGAGGATAACCTCAATATGCCAATGCCATGTAAAAAATATCAAGTGTACTTTGTAAAACAGTTGACATTCAGAAGTGCACCCGGCCACAGAAACCATGTCAAAGAAGATACAGGAGCTTGGAGCAGTCCTGGTGGCTTACCAACTCCTGTGAAACTGCCCAACCTATGCGAGCATTGAAGAAGGGTGTTACATGTTGATGATGATGATGATGAAGAGGATGATGATGATGAGGATGATGATGATGATGAGGATGATGATGAAGATGATGATGATGATGATGAGGAGGAGGATGAGGAGGATGAGGAGGATGATGATGAAGATGATGATGATAATGATGACGATGAGGAGGGGGATGATGATGGTGATGATGATGATGATGATGATGATGATGATGTTGATGATCTATTGGAGAACTTTTCATGTTGGCATTTTATTGTTAGATCGTCTGCTTCTGTTAATTTTGTCCTGCTTTTTACTCAATCTAAACATGCAAGTTCATATGTACATATAAATTCTGATTACTATTACAGCAGTCTACATACAGTCTACAAATACAAATAGCAATTTTTTTTTCTCATTTTATTATTCTATCTGTCCCTGAACATATTTATCAACATTTAAATAGTAAAACCAGATGCTGACTTGCTAGCACCTAATTCAACATGCTGTCTTAGATCCTGAGAACCAAAATAGATTCTTCAAGATATCAGTAGATGACCTTTGAAAGACAAATGAAGCATTTAACTTTGATCTGGTTATTTTTGGATTTCATACCCAGGCTTACAATTTAATTTTACTGCTATTAAATGTCTATTCAGCTATTGATTTGCTCAAATTGGTAGAGCAGAATTTCTAAATCAGTACGAAATTCTCTTAAAACTAATGTTTGCCAGTTTGGCCTTATCATATTCAGTTTAATTTCAGCACCACTAGGACAGCACAACTACTACCATGACAACAGCTACCACCACCACCACCACCACCACCACCACCACCACCACCACCACCACCACCATTGCTACTACTACTACTACTACTACTACTACTACTACTACTACTACTGCTGCTGCTTATTGTTATTATTAGTGGGGACGCATGATGGTCTAGTGGTTTGGGTGTTGCACTCACAATCGCGAGTTGGTAGTTTCAATTCCTAGATCAGTTGGTGCATTGTATTCTTGAGCAAAACACTTCATCTCACATTGCACTGTGATCACTTTGACACCTTGATGCATGGCACACTGGGCACCTGTTGAGGTGACATCAATTTGGAGGAGCAAGTGAGCTAATGTACAGCACATACACTCAATCATTCTAAACAAATCATTTGTGCAGTTGATTGGTAAAAAAGCTGAACACTCATACAGTGTTTGATGGGAGAGTCCATCATCATCATCATCATCATCATTATTATTATCATTATTATTTATTATTATTATTATCATCATTATTATTATTGTTATTATTATTATCATCATTATTATTATTATTGTTATTATTATTATTATTATTATTATTATTATTTTTATCATTATCATTATTATTATTATTATTTATTATTATTATTATTATTATTATCATTATTATTATTGAGTGAGAGAGCAGTGCATGCCATCAAAGTGATACTGGGGTAAAATATACGAAGCCCAGTATATCATGACTACCCGTCTGATAAGGGTACACCAGGCACATGCATCACAACCATATGTGCATGACATAGTGATGTCATATCAAGATAAACATGACCTTGCAGGTGGGGCCCAGTTAGAATTTTATTCAGGTCAAGTAACCCATCCTGCTCAAAAGCTCCCTAAATAAGGTTTGTTTAGGGATGTTGAACGAAATACCTATGTTTCCAAAGGGGAATTGTCCAAACCCCAAAGAATTCCTCTCAGCACATAGCTATGATGCCCTCCCAATACTTCTGTTCAAGATTAGAGATGCACATATCATCAGCCACCAAGGGACATGCTCAACTGGTTAAGGTCAAACAACTGACAGGCAAATCTGTGGTATTGAGCAAAATGTTTGCTGTAGCCCATCTTTTATACCAAGACAAAACAATGTACATAATGACACATAAAATCAGTTAAGATCAAAAGCCATGAGAGACAGTGTCTGGTACTGCTTCAGATTATTATTATTATTATTATCATTATTATTATTATTATTATTATTATTATCATTAAGGTGTCGAATTGGCAGAATCTTTAGTAAGCCGGGCGAAATGCTTAGCAGTATTTTGTACGTCTTTTACATTCTGAGAGCAAAATCCAATGAGGTCAACTTTGCCTTTCATCCTTTCAGGGTCAATAAATTAATTACCAGTTGAGTACTAGGGTTGATGCAATCAACTTCACCCCTCACTCAAAATTGCAGGCCTTGTGCAACAAGCTGGCAGAATCATTAGCGCACTAGGCAAAATGTTTAGCAGCATTTCAGCTGTCTTTACATTCTGAGTTCAAACTCCACCAAGGTTGACTTTGCTTTCATCCTTCTGGGGTTGATAAATTAAATACCACTAAAACACTGGGGCTGATGTAATTGACTAGTCCCCTTACCGCAAATTTCAGGCCTTGTGCCTTTAGTAGAAAGGGTTATTATTATTCCCCCGTGCCGGTGACATGTAAAAGCACCATCCGTTTCGTGGCCGTTTGCCAGCTCTGTCTGGCACCTGTGCGGGTGGCACGTAAAAAGCACCCACTACACTCACGGAGTGGTTGATGTTAGGAAGGGCATCCAGCCGTAGAAACACTGCCAGATCTGACTGGACCTGATGAAGTGTTCGAGCTTCACAGACCCCAGTTGAACTGTCCAACCCATGCTAGCATGGAAAACAGACGCTAAATGAAGATGATGATGATGATGATGATGATGATGATTAATATTATTATTATCATTATCATTATTATCATTATCATTATTATCATTATCATTATTATTATTATTATTATTATTATTATTATTATTATCATTATTATTATTATCATTATTATTAGCGTACTGCTGCTCTCCACTCATTTTTATACTGCCATTTATCACCTACTCCTCTTTAATTTACTCCTATTTTCTTCACCTTCCCTGCCTTCAGCTAATATTCACTACTGGCAACGCCTCCATTGCATTTACCTCTATCCCCTTCTGTAACCCTCCGTCGCTTTCCTTTCATGCTCTTGTGAACCTTATAAACACACGCCCAATCATACACCTACAGACACGCATAAATGCACATGAGCATGTCCATTGTACACACACACACACACACACACAGATACATATATATATATATTGAGAGAGAGAGAGGAGAGAAATGGGAAATATAATCATGTTGGGTTTTTTTTAAGTGAATATTTTTCAGAATGCTCTTAATTCCCGGTGGTAATATAATTTATATCACTTTTACTGCTTCCAGCATCCAATCAGTACATATTATTGTCACTGTATATAATAACACTAGGAAAACAATCTCTAAAATACAAGTGGAACAAAGAACAAAAGAATCACTAAAAGAATATGGAATTGCACTGATATTTCACTCAAAATATACTTATTGTGGTTTACTTGAACATGCATTAAAAATACAGTTTCCAAATAAAAGAGAGTACTGAAAAACATTGGACTGTCTAAACAGACTATCAAATTGAGTATTATAGACAATATATGAGGAGGAAAAAAAAGAGAAGAGAAAATTCCAAAGGCTATAACACTTGAAAGAAAATTCATGCACCAAAGCTATTGATGAATCAGAGATACAAGTTTTTATCGAAATAACTGAGTAAAAGATTGAGGAAATAAAACTGGTTATTCCATTCTTTATTCAATCATCTTTTCATAAAATGATGTAAAATATAAAGTAATATTTCAAATACCATTATTTCTATTTAAAGACTGAGAAATTTATGTGAGAAAGAAGACCGATGTCAAATGTCAGACGTGTGAGCTGTCAGATTCAGTTACATCTTTTGTTCAAATCAAACCTTGCCAAAGAACCATCAACAGATACATAAAAACCCTATTTGTTCTAAAAGACGTAGTGTACAATAGAAAACAAAGAACAAGAGTTCTTTCTTTTATGTACGTATTTATTTTTCCTTAAGTATAAATATTGTGAAGATATATTGCAAGAAATGGCTATAATAATTATATCTTGTAATTTTAATTCATGAAAAACTTGAATTGTTGGTTTAAGAACAGAAGAAACTGAAGATGCTTTCCTTTCAAATCAGATAAATAAATTAACCATTTTGATATCAATCCACCTGAAATTGCCTTTGGTTCTATGATAGAAAGTTTCTACTTCTAAATTAAAACTTTTCATCAAAATTTGATGGAAATTTCCCTTCCAAACAACAACTTAAAAAAAACAAAGCTGGGCAGTATAGTTTGCATGAAGCATTGACTGATATATACATACATAAATACACACACACACACACACACACACACACACACACACACACACATATATATATAGAGAGAGAGAGAGAGAGAGAGAGAAAGAGATAGATAGATAGCTATATATATGTATAAATACACACATCATCCTCATCATTCATGGGTTGGATGGTTTGACAGGAGCTGACCAGCTGAAGGGCTGTTCGGATTCCCTGTCTGTTTTGACATGATTTCTACAGCTGGATGTCCTTCCTAATGCCAACCACTTTACAGAATATACATATAATACTGAGTGTATATATAATATAATATATATGTAATACAAGTTGAGCGTTTGTGCTTTTAGTTTGTATTTCAACATTTGGTGGGGGGCTAGTACCACTACAACTACTACTACTACTACTACTACTACTACTACTACTACTACTACTACTACTACTACTACTACTACTACTAATACTACTAATACTACTACTACTTCTTCTTCTTCTTCTTCTTCTTCTTCTTCTTCTTCTTCTTCATCTTCAGGAAATCTTTAGAGAAATGGGGTTGTGATCTAATTTCTTCAAAGTTTCCTGAAGGGGAAGTGATAACTCCAAAACATTGAACTGCAAGTTAAAAGTAAAAACCATTGATTTGTACTGTTTCTTATAACTTGTGTTGTTTTAGTTTTAAAAATCAAAATCTAAAACATTTATAATGACAAAGTTGTTTCCCTAAGTTCTTCATTATTTCTAAAAGTAACCAAAACAAAGGATGGTGTATTTCGGTACAAATCATCATCAAGATACAATGTCTATTCTTCCATTTTACTGAGGCAGATTTTCTTCTATGACTAAATACCCTTCATGTTGCGAACCCTTATCTGTTTCCAGGTAAGGTAATATTTCCCTGTGGCCAGACATTTTGCTTTTTGCAGAAGCATAGAAATAAACAACATTGTTTGTATGATGGTAATGATTGTGTAGCGGCACAAGCAGTCACCACCATATCAGATAAGATCTCACAACAGCCATTGCCATCACTGAGACTGGAGCAAGATCTCACCTGCATCCATTTGCCATGTGCGAGATCACAACAAGGCTCGCGATGGCAAACTGGATTAAAGGGCCCAACAAAACAGACTCTATCTCTTTCCACCGCAAGCACTTGCTGAACATACTTTGGTGGCTTGATCTCCAAGCTAGTCCTTTCTGCATGTTGTATCTCCAGAGGTAATGGGCCCATGTTAACGGGGATACAATGAAACGCACATAGCTTGAGATGGTATGCTGAGAGCAACACACTTTACCTATTCTGTGAAACTTGTAAATAAACTGGTTGTGAATTGCATTTGTACTTAAGACTTCTTTCCTCGCCTGCTGGAGCCTGAACCAACAACAAAGAACAATATTTAATGGGAGAAGGCGATATTCACCCGATATCATAAACCTTGCCTCCCATTATACTTGTTTTCAGGTATCATATGGTGTCAAGGAAAGGAAAAGGGGTAAGGTGAAGTTACCACCTTGAGTCATGCCAACTCATAAGGATTGGTTTCCTGGTTTCCATGGCATATAAATTCTCCATCTAGACAGGATGCTGGTCTGTAGCAGGATTATCATTTTTGCCAGCTGAGTGGATTCGAGCAACATGAAATGAAGTGTTTTGCTGAAGAACACAATGAGTTGCCTAGTCCAGGAATCGAAACCACAATCTTACAACCATGAGTCCAACACCCCAACTACTAAGCCATGCACCCCCACTTGTCAAGGCAAGGATACACACATATACACTTATACATAAATACATCTATGTTTATATGCATATATACATGCATACATATATTTATATATACATACACACACACACATATACACATATACACATAAGTGCATGTGTGTGTGTGTGTTACAGGTTTCTTCCACTTTCCATCTGCAAAATCCATGCATAAGGGGTTGGCCAGGAGCTGTAATAGAAGACATCTTGAAATCTTGAAATAAGCATAAAATCTTGGGGAAAATAGATTTTTCTATGCATAGCATAAATTTAAACTTATAGACTGGTAGTGTGCATGTGAGCATGCATGTGTTGTGTGTGTGTGTTGTGTTATCAATAATAATAATAATAATAATGATAATAATAATAATGATAATAATAATAATAATAATAATAATAATAATAATGATAATAATAATAATGATAATAATAATAATAATAATAATAATAATAATGATAATAATAATAATAATAATAATAATAATGATAATAATAATAATAATAATAATAATGATAATAATAATAATAATAATAATAATAATAATAATAATAATGATAATAATAATAATAATAATGATAATAATAATAATGATAATAATAATAATAATAATAATAATAATAAGATAATAATAATAATAATAATAATAATAATAATGATAATAATAATAATAATAATAATAATGATAATAATAATAATGATAATAATAATAATAATAATAATAATAATAATAATGATAATAATAATAATAATAATAATAATAATAATGATAATAATAATAATGATAATAATAATAATAATAATAATGATAATAATGATAATAATAATAATAATAATAATAATAATAATAATGATAATGATAATAATGATAATAATAATAATGATAATAATAATGATAATAATAATAATAATAATAATAATAATAATGATAATAATAATAATAATAATAATAATAATAATAATAATGATAATAATAATAATGATAATAATGATAATAATAATAATAATAATGATAATAATAATAATAATAATAATAATAATAATAATGATAATAATAATAATGATAATAATAATAATAATAATAATAATAATAATAATAATGATAATAATGATAATAATGATAATGATAATAATGATAATAATAATAATAATAATAATATAATAATAATAATAATAATATAATGATAATAATAATGATAATAATAATAATGATAATAATGATAATAATAATAATAATAATAATAATAATAATAATAATAATGATAATAATAATAATAATAATAATAATAATAATAATAATGATAATAATAATAATAATGGATGGAAGCACTCTGTCGGTTACGACGACGAGGGTTCCGGTTGATCCAAATCAACGGAACAGCCTGCTCATGAAATTAATGTGTAAGTGGCTGAGCACTCCACAGACATGTGTACCCTTAACGTAGTTCTCGGGGATATTCAGCGTGACACAGAGTGACAAGGCCGGCCCTTTGAAATACAGGTACAACAGAAATAGGAAGTAAGAGTGAGAGAAAGTTGTGGTGAAAGAGTACAGCAGGGATCACCACCATCCCCTGCCGGAGCCTCGTGGAGCTTTAGGTGTTTTTGCTCAATAAACACTCACAACGCCCGGTCTGGGAATCGAAACCGCGATCCTATGACCGCAAGTCCGCTGCCCTAACAACTGGGCCATTGCGCCTCCAATAATAATAATAATAATAATAATAATAATAATAATAATACTAATAATGATAATAATAATGATAATCATAATGTACAATAGCCCTGATGCAGTACCAGACAGTGGCTCTCATGGCTGCTGATCTTAACTGATTGGAAGTGTTTTCATGTACATTGTTTTGGATGGTATAAAAGATGTTGTAATGCTTAGCTGCATTTTGTATGTGTTTATGTTCTGCATTCAAATTTCATGAAGGTTGACTTAGTCTTTCGTTGTTTCAGGATAGCTAAAATAAGTACTAGTTGAGTACTGGGGTCAATGTAATTGACCTACTCCTCCCCTAAAATTGCTAGCCTTGCACCAAAATTTGAAATCATCATCATTATTATTATTATTATTATCATTGAGTGAGAGAGAAGTGCATGCCATAAAAGTGATACTGGCGTAAAATATATAAAGCCCAGTATACCCATCATGTTTTGACATTCTTGTAATGGTTGTAAAGGAGCATCACCATTGTACAAGCAGTGTAGAAAGCCAACTTCAACAAATTCTATCTGATTCAGGCAAGCATGGAAAAGCGGACATTAAATAATGATGATGAGAATGACGATGATGATAATGACAACGATGATGATGATTACAAAGATGATGACGATGATGACAATGATTACAACAATGATGATGATGATGATGATGACAACGACGGGGGTGACGATGATGATGATGACAATGACAGTGGTGACGATGATGATGATGATGATGGTAACAACAACAATGATGACGGTAATGGTGATGATGATGAGGACAATGATGACTGCTGATGATGTTAATGACGAAGACGACGACGATGATGATGATGACAATGATAATAATGATGACAATGATAACGACGATGATGATGATGACTGATGATGATGGTGACAAAGATGATGACAAATGATGATGATGATGACGGTAACAACAACGATGATGAGTGATGATTATGACAGTGATGATGACTGCTGATGATGACGACGACGACGGTGATGATGATGATGACAATGATGATAATGATGACAATGATAATGACGATGATGATGATGATGGTGACAAAGATGATGACAAATGATGATGACGATGATGATGACAACAGTGATGACGATGATGATGATGATGGATGACTGACTGACTGACTGACTAAATGAATGAATGAATGAACGAATGACTGAATGAGAAGGTTATGAAGTTTTAAAGGAAAAGTACACTCAGTGCAAGGGGAGTGGAAGGAAAAACAAAAATGGAAGCACTGCATGAAACAAGGACAATCTCTGTTTCTTGTTTCTGTAAAGTTCAAACATTAGTGAAATGACAGAGGAGAGAAAACGAGAGGCAGAAACTTGTTTAATTATTAGATAAAGACAGATAAAGAAAATAATGAAGAAGACAAATTGTCGGGGGAGAAAAGAAAGCACAGCTGATTAGAAAGCAAAACAAAGTGTTGAGAAAAAGGATAGATTGGTGTGAAGAGCTTCTTGGAAATTGCAAAGATTTAAATCGGTTTATAATTATGTTTGTCTGTTAATCAAAGCTAGACTGTTAATTAAGTGACTGTTTTGGGTTGGAAAGTATTGACTCGTCTCATTTCGATTATAATTATAAGTATTGGCTGAGGTTGTAGTGAGAGTAGTAGACGGATAGCCATAATTATCGTTGTTGTTGTTGTTGTTGTTGTAAATATTGTTTGTGATGGTACTGCAAAAAGATGGCTGCAGAAGCAGCAGCAGCAGATGGTGTTGCTGATGTTATTGTTGTTGTTGTTTGGTTGAAGAAAGGATGTTACAGAATATGAATAAAGTTGAGACTGAGAGCAATTTTATTGGAGTCAATCAATTTGCACGGCAGAATGTTCGGTAAATATTTTTAAAAAGGAAGAACAAGCCTATATTCTTGCTTGTGGGTTGTGAATATAATCTTCATTCAAATAGTATGACCCTTTATATATTACATATATGTATGTGCATATGTATGTGTGTGTGTATATATATATATATATATATATATATATATGTGTGTGTCTGTCTGTATGTATATATATATATATATGTGTGTGTGTGTGTCTGTCTGTATATATATATATATATATATATATATTTATATATATACACACAAACACATTTACCCATCAGAAAAGTTGAAGTGAGATTGCTCACTCTAAGTGATCTTTGATGCTTCTTACTACTTGGTGTAATTAGTCAGAATTTGGAATATACTTGAGAGCTCTTACAGTACTCACCTGGATATTTTATTCCTATATATTCATCGTATATATATATATGTGTGTGTGTGTGTGTGTGTGTTTGTGTGAGTGTGTATAGATAGATAGACACACACACACACCTATACATATGTATGTATATAATCATCGTCATCATTATGCGACTGGTACATAATTTATCAACCCCAAAAGGATGAAAAGCAAAGTTGACTCAGCAGAATTTGAACTCAGAACGTACCTGCTTCTCATAAAAGGTCGACTATGCCTGGAATAAACCATTGTTCTTAAGTCACAATGCCAAAACCAAACAACATTCAGATCTGATGTGATGTTCTGTTTCTACAAAATAATTCTAGTTGTCAGATTGACCATTCCTTGGGATAGCAAGATGGCTTTGTACCTGAAAGAAAGCTCTCAAGTTTTAAGTTATGAGGACTTTAGAAAGTCACGTGAGATTTGAGGATGGTGGATCAAATGCACAACATTTGTGATTTGTATTTTCTCATCTGTTTGGCATCAACTGAAGTAGAAGATCAGTGATTATTAAACATCATCATAGGCTCCGTACAAGCATATGCAGGGCTTCTAGAAAGGAAAAATAGAACTCAACCCCAGGCAATGATAAAATGGAATAGCAGCTGTGTGTTATAGATGTGTGCAATGACTTTGAATATTGCAGCAACTTGCACTTGGAGTTGCTAAAAGAGGGGAATTCTTTGTGGTTGAACTAAATACCTAGACCAGTGGTTCCCAGCCTTTTCACAGTGGTTCCCAACCCTTATATTTAAATGTGTTTTCACATGGACCCCTTTTAATATGCTTATCCTTATGTATATATATATATATATATATATATTTACTTGTTTCAGTCATTTGATTGTGGCCATGCTGGAGCACCACCTTTAGCCGAACAAATCGTCCCCAGGACTTATTCTTTGTAAGCCTAGTACTTATTCTATTGATTGCTTTTGCTGAACCGCTAAGTTATGGGGATGTAAACACACCACCATCGGTTGTCAAGTGATGTTGTGGCAACAAACACAGACACACAAACATACATATATATATATATATATATTCGATGGGCTTCTTTTCAGTTTCCATCTACCAAATCCACTCACAAGGCTTTGGTCGGCCTGAGGCTATAGTAGAAGATACTTGCCCAAGGTGCCACGTAGTGGGACTGAACCCAGAACCATGTGGTTGGTAAGCAAGCTACTTACCACACAGCCACTCCTATGCCTGTATATATATATATATATATATATATATATATATGAATTTTTGATTTTAGTTCATGGACTCTTAGTACTACTTTGTGGACCACTAGGGATGCACAGATCCCCAGTTGGGAACCACTGACCTAGACATTCTACTGTAGCACGAATATTGGTTGGCACTACCAAAGGAAAGAATACTAACAGAAGGTAACAAACTATAGTAATATCTAGTTATGAATATTTACATGTAGATTGCTGCTATTGATTATAAATAAATCAGTGAAGTGATGAAACAGTGAAAGCTTGATTGTGTGATACAGGCATGATTGTGTGATACAAAACTTGCTTCCCAACCATGTGGCTTTGGGTTCAGTCCCACAGAATAGCACCTTGGACAAGTGTCTTCTTCTGTAGGAACCCACTCATGTGGCTTTGGTCAACTTGGATCACTTAACTGGTGTTGGTTTGCTTATGCTCTGTAACTTAGCTGTACAGCAAAAGAGACTGATAGAATATGTACCAGACTTAAGACTAAAAAATAAGTACTGCGGTTGATTTGTTTGATTAAAATTTTTGACTAAAATTCTCAAAGGTAGTGCCACAATATTCTGAAACATGTAAAAGACAAAACATAAAGGAAGATACAAATCATGTGCACAATTCAACAGCAACCAAAATGATGACAAATATTCATTCATGATATGTTTTGGCAGACTTGAATATGAATATGCTATTGTGTATCATCACTAGAGAACAATTTCTCCTTTCAGACAAATGTGTATTCATAGCACACTTGATTCATAACTAATAAAACTATAGGACATCTAGTGTTTCAACATAATTGTATCCCCTCAGTCAAAGCTATCTGAGACCAATTAATCTAACAAATAATTTTCTGATGCATTCTGTTATCTACCAACCAATAATAAATTGTCACAAAACCAAATGATAGAGCTACTTCTTTTATTGCCCTATGGATATAAGAATTCAGTAAAATTGTGTGCAGACTGAAGTAGCATCCTTTTCCAGCAGTAAAGAGAGAGAAAATGAGGAAGGAAAATACAGACATCAGAGTACATAATAAACTTCAAGAAGGAGACATGAGATTTAAACAATGTGTAAAGGGGCTAATATAACCAATTAACTGTACTAAATAACAATTTCTACACAGAGAAATTCTTAAAAACTCATATACTCCCCCACCTGTCTCTCTCTCTCTCACACACACACACCATATTTAAGTAAATATAAAGACAGCAATAGAAACAAATTTGTTGTGAATGTATTTAGTTTACCATTAAAGATTGTCAAACAACTTGAAAAATTGTTGAAAGGGAACTTTGGCTACTTAAAACATAGATGAAATTTTTACTTAAGTTGTTACTAAATTGTTACTTCTCAAAGGTTTCCTAGTACTTTTCTCTTAATAAAAGACAAACTTTCATTTTATAGGTTAACTAAGATAAAATATTCTCTTATATCTCTATCTTCTACTTCTATTCAAATTTAGGTTATAAAGCTAAATTTTTAAAAGTTCAAAGAAAAGAAGGCTGGGTTCCAAAACTTTGAAAACTCAAACTAACAAAAAGCATTAAAAATTAGAAAACTCAGAATACTAGATGACATAATGCTGAAAGAAAGTCTGAATTTTGAGTTATTTAAGAGAAAATGAATGAGATAAACCATCTCAGAAGACATATTTGAAGTTTTAAAAGGGATTTTTTAGATATTGTATTAAAATAACAAAGGCATGTGAAATATGGTGGATATAATTACTTAGAAAATAAATTGAAAGTGTATTGTAGAAATATGATACTGGACACTCTGGTGTATGCGGGAGATTTGAAATAAGGACATCTACCTTCTCTTCGTCAACGCAGACCTCTCCAGTGGTAACACACCCTTCTATGTGGCCCGACCTGCTTTTCCCCTACCTTGACAAAGTGCTCACACGTCCAGCTCTGTTGGCTACCCTGATCAAAAAGGCCCAATGCTCCCCTGCCTGCACATGTGTCACTCCTGCCCCTTCCTCTTCCAGCCAGCTCCTCGGCTGCTGACATCATCCCACAGACACAAAAACAAAAACTTGGTTTATTTATCAAATATTTCTAATCTTGAAATTCTCTCATTATTGAATATTTTCCTTGATTTCCTCTCATTACAAACATAAACAAACTAAATGACTAAAAGTTTGAAGTTTATATATTAGTATGGTAATCCCCCACCATATCAAAGTTCACCTATCATGGTTTATTATTTAAGCTTATGTCAATTCTTTCATGGTGTCGTTTTGCATTTATTATAAAATAAATATATACAATTTAGGAAAATAATTTTAAAAATATATACAGTACATAGGCATAGGAGTGGCTGTGTGGCAAGTAGCTTGCTTAAAAACCACATGGTTCCGGGTTCAGTCCCACTGCGTGGCACCTTGGGCAAGTGTCTTCTACTATAGCCTCAGGCCGACCAAAGCCTTGTGAGTGGATTTGGTAGACGGAAACTGAAAGAAGCACGTTGTATATATGCATATATATATATATATATATATATATATGTGTGTGTGTGTGTGTGTGTATGTTTGTGTGTCTGTGTTTGTCCCCCCAACATTGCTTGACAACCGATGCTGGTGTGTTTACGTCCCCGTAACTTAGCAGTTCGGCAAAAGAGACCAATAGAATAAGTACTAGGCTTACAAAGAACAAGTTCTGGGGTCGATTTGCTCAAAGAAAGGTGGCATGCATAGCAGAACCATTGACTCATCAGAGAAAAATGCTCAACAGAATTTCTTTGGATCTTTACATTCTAAGTTCAAATGCCACCAAGGTCAATACTGCCTTTCATTCTTGCAGGGTTGATAAAACAAAGGACCATTCAAATTAACTAATCTCCTACCTCTAAATTTTGCTAACCTTGCATCAAAATTTGAAACAAATATTTCATAGCAAAACAGTGTAGATATAGGGAAATAAGCCAGTGCGTAAATCTAGGTCTATCAAAATTTGTCCTTTTAATCAGAATTTAGATCTTTCAACAGTATGGAATTTGATATTTTGTGTCTAAAACTTTCGCTATTCTGATTGTATGGTTGTAGACATTTGGCCTTCTTCCTCTCAGACTTCTCATATTTGGCCTTATAATCAGCACCAATTTCATTTATATGATAATGTGGGAATTATTTTGAATTTGGAAATGCCTAGAAGATAATAAAAGCATCATAATAATAATTACTTTTGTTTTTAGATTGGTGGATTTGTAATTACTGAAGAATAATGACCAAAGAATGGTCAAAGTAGTTCCAAACATAAACATTAAATGCTATTAAAATATCTATTTCCTTGCCGGCTCAGAATTTCATATCCTCATTGTTCCAACTAATTTTCAGGCAAAATTCTTTTATCAACAATACTGCTGATATATTTAATCAATTATACAACACAGCCAAGCAGTTTGTCATTAATTTTATAATCATCATTATTTTCATATTGGCTTTTACCTCATTATGTATTTTATTAGATGTACAGACAATAGACTCTTCTTGGCAGAAGTTACATTGACTGCCTTGGGGTCCTAAGAAAGTATTAATTTGTAATATTAAGTTTGCAGTATCAAACCCAAATAACAAAAACTGTGTGAATGAAAAAAACATTTCATCACTTTACTGCAAGTAAGCATATTTCACAATATTTACTATTCCAATACTATGGGGAAATGTAGCTTTTAATTGTTTTAAGCATTTTTAGAGAAAAGCACAGTTGAATTTGAAATTGTTAACTAATATAAATAAGAATTTTATTCCGTTTCCATAGCATTAGATTTATTCCTCTACATATAACAAATCTACAGTTACTCTTTTGCTTGTTTCAGTCAGTTGACTGTAGCCATGCTGGATCACCGCCTTTAGTCAAGCAAATCGACCCCAGGATTTATTGTATGTAAGCCTAGTACTTATTCTATCGGTCTCTTTTGCCGAACTGCTAAGTTAGGGGGCATAAACACACCACCATCGGTTGTCAAGCGATGTTAGGGCGACAAATACAGACACACAAACACATACACACATACATATATATATATATATATACAACGGGCTTCTTTCAGTTTCTGTCTACCAAATCCATTCACAAGGTTTTGATCAACCTGAGGCTATAGCAGAAGATACTTGCCCAAGGTGCCACGCAGTGGGGCTGAACCCACAACCATGTGATTGATAGGCAAGCTACTTACCACACAGCTACTCCTACACCTATAATAGGATAATTATTTTTATTAAAAGACTTTTAATCAAATTATAGTGTGCTGCTTCTGCATTGGTATTTACTTCAAGACAAAGAAGGCGCACAATACAAATGGG
Source organism: Octopus sinensis (assembly GCF_006345805.1). Taxonomy (NCBI): domain Eukaryota; kingdom Metazoa; phylum Mollusca; class Cephalopoda; order Octopoda; family Octopodidae; genus Octopus; species Octopus sinensis. Next base: position 53,551,253 of record NC_042998.1, on the reverse strand, counting down.
ACACACTTCATTATACATAGATCTACGAAATCAGAGCTGAATAAGAGTTAAACAACAATACATACTTCAACTTAAGAATAATTAGAAATAAATTCTACTTTAAAAGTTCATACATGTTGAACCTACTTTGACAGAATTATATTAGAACTAGTTGCTATAAATGATTCTATATAAATTCACACTTGGATTTAATGATATGAATTAATGAAACACCTACTAATTACAGAGTGAAATTGTTTCATACTATGAAGCTGTTTCATACAGGGAATACATTTTCATTGTGCCTATTTACCAAGTCATCCCATAAGTAATGTCCGGACTTCTATATTTTCAATTTGTAAATGCTTTACAGTATTTTAGAATGTCTAATGGCATCAAGTAATATTTATAGGTATTTGGACATATCTAAACTAATTAAATTTCATTTTGCAGGATAATCTAATTGAAATTTTACTAATTATAGCTCTTCAAACATGGAAGTGTCTGAGGAACATTTGAGGTGCATAATGCTTTATGAATTTTAAAAGGGGAACTTCACAGTTGAAGCAACTCGAAATATTCACTCAGCTTATGGAGCAGAATGCCTGAATGAAAGAACTTGCAGAAGATGGTTTGTAAAATTCAGAAGTGGAGATTTCAGCCTTGAAGATGGGACCCAAACAGGATGTCCAATTGAGTTTGATGTCAAGATCCTTTTGGCAGAAGTTGAAAAAGTTCATGTAGTTTCAGTTGAAGAATTGTCAAGCAAGCTTCGTTCAAGCCATACAACTGTTCACTACCATCTTCAACAGCTTGGGTTGAAATGGGTACCTTGTGTTGTGTTGGGTTGAAATGGGTACCTTGTGATTTGTCTGAAGCCAACCACAAATCCCGAGTGGATATCTGCTCTTCTCTTCATTCTCCTGAACTCATCTTGCCCTGTTTGGACAGACGGGTGACCGATGATGAAAAATGGATCTTTTATCAAAATGTTGAGTGTCCTAGTCATTGCTTGGTGAAGGGGAAAAGGTACAACCACAACCGAAAAGGGAACTCCATGCGAAGAAAGTACTTCTCTCTATTTGCTGAGATTGCAAAGTAGTCATCCACTTTGAGATGCTACCAACAATTAATACTCAAATTTACTGTCAGCAATTAGAGCATTTGAACACTGCATTGGAGAAAAAAGGACTGCTTTAGTGAATTGAAAGGGAGTAATGTTTCATCGCTATAATGCAAGACCCCAACACTGCAAGATCGAAGAAGTTGGCTGCTACCTTATTCACCAGACCTTGCTCCTTCAGATTACCCTTTGTTCCATAGTTTACAGAAAGAATAATTTAGATCGATTGACTCTCAAAACTGCTCTTTCAAGAAGTCAAAACTGACCTTTCAGACTTCTTTTCAAAACCAAAAGTTTTTCACTGATGGGGTTAAAAGTTTGAGTAGATAGAAAGATGTCATAAATAACTATGGAAAATATATTGATGATCACTTGTTTTCCTTATTTAAAATCCAGATATTACTTATGGGATTACCTGATACAACATTAAGTTGACTCAATTGTATTGACATGAAGAGGTGAAAGGGAAGCTTTTGCTTTTGTCTAGCCCTGACCAAGCAGACTATTGATCAAAGACAATCTAACCACAACCATCACATCTTTTCAGATAAAGTTTATCTTTGACTTTTTATCCAATATGTTCTTCTGTTGGTAAAAGGGTAAAAGGATAAAGACCCTCTTTGGTCAAGAATGACCATAGGATTGCATGTTACCCTCTGAGGGACAAGTCTGGCAGAAGTTGTTTATGGAAGACCAGTTGCCATGCATGCCAGCCTCCCATTTCCACACAACCGATGTTATTCAAGGGAAACATGAAGACTGATACAGCTTAGCACCAGTGACATTGCAACTCATTTCTACAGCTGAGTGGACTGGAACAACATGAATTAAAATGTCTTGCTCAAATAAAGAGACTTGTTCAAGAGCAAAACACACAGCCCAGACCAGGAATCAAACTCCCTACCTTGTGATTATGAGCCCGATGCTCTAACCACTGAGCCATGTGCCTATATACACATGCATACATTTCATGCATTTGTATATGTACATAACCACACATGAATTTTCATATCGATCCTTTCCCACAGTTTTCCATCTCTATGCCTTGAATCTCTACCCACCTCATCCCACAGCCCCAAATCCACTCTACAAGAAAATATCCTCTATATCATCTTGAACTTTTTGCCCCACTCCAAAAAGAATAACTCCAATGTATTAAAAAATAATTCACCCTTGGTTTTCTTTTGGGTGATTTTGTTTCATTCTTTCAACGATAACATTAAGATGCACAGACTAGATGTGACACTTTTAGACTGCTAGTGGCAAAAAAACCATGCCATACAAATATTTCTCTCAGCCTTTTCTGGTGATTGCCAGGATCAATCAGTGTTTAATAAAATCAAAATGTGTTGCACAAAATAAAACACCAATGAAAAACACTTACAGCCAAAGACTTTTAATTAATTTCTGAAATAATGAAGATCTTGGAAGAATTTAGTAAAATAACTAATTTTGTTTGTTATCAAAGAGGTGTTTGAAACATAACTTCACAAAAGATTTTACTATAAAATTATGGGAAGTTTTAATTTAAATATGAATTCTTTAAACTAAAGAAAGAGCTTTAGATCATAGAACAACAGGAAGTTTGAGGGAGATTTATGAAGAGAATAATCCAAAGGGTTTAAACAAATAGAGATTAATGCTATCATTCACTCTCACCATTAACATATTCTCTGTATTTTTCTTTTTATCACCACCAACACAACCATTACCACCACCACCGCCGCCGCCACCAGCACCGCTGCCGCCACCACCACCACCACCACCATCATCATCATCGACATCATCATCAACGTTGTTGTTGATTACATTGTAGTAGTAGTAGTAGTAGTAGTATCAAAAGCAAAATGTAATTTGTTTTTTTTCCCCCATGCTAGCTGATATAGTAGATGAGCAATTATTTCTAAAACTTATTTTGCTTTAATACTACTGTCACCAGTAGACTATTTTGGTTCCTTCAATTGTCATTATTGTACTTTCTGCTGTTGGTATTTTGTAAGCTAGAATCATGTACAAGGTGGTGTCAAAAGGTTCCAGAACAAGCTATGTTTAAAACAAATAACTTTTTTTTTTACTTAAGTTTTGAAACAGTCACTTTGCTCAGCAATACACTAGTCCCAGCATTCCAGACACTTTTGGAATTATCATCATCATCATCATCATCGTTTAACATCCGCTTTTCGTGCTGGCCTGGAAATCATTTTCCATATGTGAGTCTAGGACATTCTGCAATTTTCTCTGTATCTCAACAATGATGTTAAAACGGTGACCTTTGGGCTGCATTTTCATCTTGGGGGAAGAGATGAATGTCTGCAGGTGCTACATCTGGTGAATAAGGTAGGATCAGAAGCAATGAGAAACTCATGAGTGAGGAGAGCTCTGCGACAAGGCACATTGTTGCCATGAAGAATCCAATTCTTCATGCCACTCTGATCCCATCACTTTCATCAAATGTCCTCTCTCAAATGCTTCAAAGCGTTGCAATAGAATTTTTGATTGATGGTCTGGCCTTGGGGAAAGAATTATTGATGCATAATTCCACATTTCTTGAGGTGACACTCATGGCAGGTCTTCCAGATCATTCTTTGTCTTCTAGGAACATTCTTTGACATTTGAAGCACCTATGCTTCTCAAAACATTGCATACAACCCATTGCCATATCACCATAAGCTTGCCAAAGCATGCTCAATGCTTCTGTAGCAGACTTCCCAAATTTAACACAAAATTTCACATTGGTTCTTTGTTCCTGTCTATGATAAAATCACAGACTACAGCATACACATGATCACATAAATACAAATTTCACAACTTGTGAAGTAAATGCAGCAATGTCACTCAACTCACTGCTTCATGAAGTTCACTGTGAGCTTTCACTGTGAACAAAACTGTGCGCTGCTATCTTTTGGTATACTACAGAACTAGTCCAGGAATTTCTTTGATACCACCTCACACACATTCTACCAGTATACGAAGTTTAAATGTGTTTAGTTACAAAGAAATTATTTTTAAAATCTGCCGATCAAAGCGAAAAGATCATCAGTTATAATAAAAGCAATTAGTAACAAACCCACTTACTAAGTTTTTAAGTGCTGGGCTAAACTTTACATCTTTGACATTTACATTGCCAAAGCAAAGGATAAACTCCAATAAGTAACTAAAACTAAGGATACATTCACTGGCCAAAAAATTTTCTCTACCTACCAACATCCTTTTTTGAACCACTAAAAGCAATCCCATGACCTAAAGCTAACACACCTAAATATACACACCTCTTTACAACGTTCTTCATGCATGAATAAATTTTGAAAAAATAACATAACCCCAGATATAATCAATAAAAATTTCTCCACAACATCTCTCCATCACAACCTACCCTACAACCAGATTATCTTTCAACTGAATACAACAAACCCCAGAAAAATTTGATCTTAACAGAGACTATATGAAGCCGAGATTAACTTCAATACATTGCAGTCCAGTGATGGTTTTGCTGGCCAAAACTCTGAAGACACTATCAATACTATTCTTGTTGAAGAATGTGCATGTGTGTGTGTGTGTGTGTAAATGTATCCGTTTATTCTTTTACTTGTTTAAATCATTTGACTGTGGCCATGCTGGAGTACCACCTTGAAGAGTTTTAGTTGCATTGCAGAAATCGACCCAGGATTTATTTTTGAAGCCTAGCACTTATTCTATCAGTCTCTTTTATCAAACTGCTAATTTTTGAGGATGTAAACCCACCAACACCAGCTGTCAAGCTGTGATGGGGGATAAACACATACACACACACAAGATGGGCTTCTTTCAATTTCTGTCTGCCAAGTCCACTCACAAAGCTTTGGTCAGCCTGAGGCTATAGTAGAAGACACTTGCCAAAGATGCCATGAAATGAGACTGAACCCAGAACCAAGTGGTTGAGAAGTAAGTGTCTTACCACACAGCCATGCTTGTGCTATATATGTATGTATATTCCTTACATTTATGGAAAACACTTGCATGCTGACAGTACTGCTGTGCTCTCTCTTCAAATGCAGGCATTAATGTCATACCAAGGAGTGAAGATGCTCCATAGGTGTTTTGGCCACTTCTGCCATAACACCACAGCTGCCCAGGGTCACCCGCAAATGTAGGCAACAAAATTCCAACACAACAGCATAGGCTTTATTGAGTCAGATGTTGTGACTCTGGGCCAGATGTTTCTATCATCCGCAATGATCCTTCTTGCTGCACCGCTCCTCCCCTCTCTTGAGTCAAATGTAATGGCTTACTTTCCCAGCAGCTTCTGACAATTTTCTCTCTGTCTCTCTGTGATACATATTTGCTAAGAAATTATTAATGCAATGCTTGGAGTTACTGGTTACAGTAACTTCTGAAATATTGGATATTGAGCAGCACAGGAAACAATCAAATAAACAAACAGAGCAAGTGGCAACTAATTTGTGATGATTGGATATGTTGGATAAAAAGAAAATGCTAGCTGCCTGATCGGAACAACTGACGACACATTTATAAGAATGTGAATGAAGAATTTATGACAATAAAGGTAATTGAATTCTTCTTGCAAGAAACGAGTGAATTGTGAATTAGCTTCCAAATGTTAGGTAACTCAATAGAATTTAAAGTTACACAACACTTATAGACCTTGAAATTAAGAAGCAGCAGCTTGGTGATTTAAAGTTTTGATATCAAATATACTAAACGTTGTCTTAGCCTTTTAATGATCAGAAGTAAAAGTAAGAAATGAACATAATCTCGCTTTAGAATCCATAAGAATAGCTATTAAAGATGTTTCAGTAAATGAACATGGTATATGGTACACGAAAGAATAGATCATATCTCATTTCCTGTTATACAAGTGAGTCGATAACGGCTAACAGAAATCTGGATTTCATACAATTCTCAATGTTGTAAATTAAATAAATTAATTCCAAAGATGAATACTCACATGTGTGTACATACATCATCTATGCATATGCCCACATCCGTGACTACATATATATTTTATTGATCCTACTTATAACAGAACAGTAAATTATATCATCATCATCATCATTTAGCATCCATTTTCCATATGACATGGGTTAGACAGTTTGACTGATACAGGTAAGCTAGAGAGCTATACCAGGCTCCAGTCTGATTTAGCTTGATTTCCACAGCTGAATGCCCTTCCTAATGCCAACCACTCCAAGAGTGAAGTGGTTTACCTTTTACATGTTACTCACGTTAACCATGAGTATGATTTCACTTGACTTCATGTGTCTTCTCAAGCACAGTAAATTGCCAAAGGTCTCGATTACTTGTCATCTCCTCCGTGAGATTTAACATCCAAAGTTCATGCTTCACCACCTAGTCTCATATATTCCTAGGCCTACCTCTTCCAAAGTTTCCTTAAATTATGCAAAAATGGAAATAACACTAACATCTCATTTTAACAGATATATTTACCAAAATTACAGAAAGATATCTTGAAATACTAAGAGTAAATTCATTCTATAAAATCGCCATTGGCTTCAACCACAGCCTCTAGAAGACTTTGGAATCTCTTACAGCTCTTCTGGATGGTCTCTTTGTTTAAGTGGGTGAATGCTGCCATAATCCTTGCCTTAGTTCATCTTTGGTGTTACAATGAATTTTGTTGTTCTTTCACTCAGATATACCCACACATAATAATCAAGGGAGTTACAGTCTGGGGAGTTAGGTGGCCAGATGTTAGGTGTGATGTGGTCTCAGAAATTGTCTGACAGCCATGACTGGGTTCTCCTGCTTGTGTTGCATGGTGCAGAGTCCTGTTGCCAGATATAGGGTCTTCCTACAGCCACCCTCTTCACTCAGAGCAAGCATTACCTCCTCTGGGCACTTGATGTCAGCCTCCATGTTGAATGTGAGGTCATGTGGGAAGATGAATGGAGGCATAATGTCGCCATCACTAGTGATCACTCCAAAGACCATGATGTTGGCTGGATGTTTGATTTTTATCACTCTCAGTACATGTCCTCAAATCGTATTGTCCTCAAATTGACACCCAAACACTTTGAAATGTTCATATTAGAGCTTCTGACACAAATGCCAAGCAGCACAGCATGTTGTTTCCAAATTTTTGGCAGAGTGAATTGTGTCATGGAACTGTTTTTCTCACAGACAGTGCCCAACTGACCCTACTATACTGTGTAGACAACACAATCAAAAACAAACAATGTTCATGAGTGAAATTAAAAATATAAAATAGCAACAATTTACCCATCGCACCCTGTATATAAATATATATATATATATATATATATATATATACATACATACATACATATATATATATACATATATATATCCCTCTCTCTCTTAGAGAGGCACAAGCACCTACACACACATGTGCACATGCGGCAGTAACTTCCACCTACCAAATTCAATTACAAAGCTTTGGTCAGCCCAGGGTTATGGCAGAAGACACTTTGCCAAGATGCCATGCAGTGGGACTGAACCCAAAACCATGTAGCTGGGAAGCAAGCTTCCTAACCACACACCCTTAGGGTCTTGTAAAGTTCCTGGCTTTAAGGGTATCATGAAAGGCCTGGCTGGAGACCAAACCTTCCAATTTGGGCTCAATTTCACTGCACATTACCTTGGGTAAACATCTTCTACAATAAGCCCTGAACTGACTAATATCTGAGTAGCTAAACCTGGATTTTAATATTCATTAATTATTTAAATCAACAAGATGGTAGCGTTATTAGGATCAACTTGCCTTTCATCCTTTTGGAGGTCAATAAAATAAATACCAGCTGAACACTGGGGTCAATTTAGTGAATATAGCCCCTGCCCCAAACCTGCTGGCCTTGTGTCAAAATTTGAAACCAATATTTATTAATTGTTTAAATGAATGCTAACATTCAAGAAGCATAACATTATTCTAACCTGTGTCTTTATAGCACTGAACTTTCTGTCTTCCCAAAAAATATATGTTGCTCTTAATATCAAGATGTCTTTGTATCATATCACTTGTAGAATTCTTAGCTCCAGCCAGTTAAATTGTAATTATAATTTATATGATAAAGTATTAAAGGGGAAATGATCTGAAGATATTGACTGAGATAATTATTTTTTGATAAGGGATTAATAATTGCTTTTTTGCTGCACAACTTTAGCTAAAATATTAACTATTTCTATCCAACAATTAAGATTAGTATTGAAGTTATCTTTCTCTAGTTTCAGCTCAGAGCTGCAGCCATGCTGATGCACCGCCATTTACATTAATTAATTGTTTCTAACATAAACACTAAACCACAAATTTGGAGGTAAAAGCTAGCCATTTAAAAGTATTGGAGCACTTGACTGGTATTTTTAGTTTCCCCACCCCAGAAGGATGGAACACATCCTTCATTACAGAAGGATTTTGAATTCAAAATGTAGACAGCAGAAAGAAATAGCTCAAGGCAATTTGTCCGACAGTCTAAAGAGTTTGCTAATTTAATACTTAATGTATTGATATCATCATCATTATCATCATTTAACGTCCACTTTCCATGCTAGCATGGGTTGGACGATTTGACTGAGGACTGGCGAACCAGATGGCTGCACCAGGCTCAAATCTGATCTGGCAGAGTTTCTACAGCTGGATGCACTTCCTAAAGCCAACAACCCTGAGAGTGTAGCGGGTGCTTTTATGTGCCACTGACACAAGGGCCAGTCAGGTGGTACTGGCAACAGCCATGCTCAAATGGTGTTTTTTATGTGCCACCTGCACAGGAGCCAGTCTAGCGGCACTGGCAACGACCTCACTTGAATGTTTTTTCACACACTACTGGCATAAGTGCCAGTAAGGCGACGCTGGTTACAATTACGCTCGAATGGTGCTTTTTGTGTGCCACCAGCACAGAAGCTAGTTAACTGCTCTGGCAATGATCACATTCGGATGGTGCTCTTAGTGCTCCACTAGCACGGATGCCAGTCATCGAATTTGATATAGTTGATGCCACAAACAATAGGTTTTACATATTTCTGATTTCACCAGGCTTCACTGTCTGTTTTGGCATGGTTTTTATGGCTGGATGCTGTCCCTGTTTACAAACATTACTCGTTTCCAAGTAGGGTAATATTTCCCATTACCAGACATATTTTCACAGAAAATTAGAAATGAAAGACACCACATGTATGATAGTAACATTCATTTACAACTACCAAGTGATGTCAGAGCAAGTAATGACAACAAACACACACATATATACTTACATGTGCCACACACACACATAACTATATGTATGTGTGTGTGTATGTCTGTGTGTACATATACACACACACACACACATATATATATATATATATATATATATATATATATATATGATGGGATTCTTTCAGTTTCCATGTTACAAGATCCTGTCACAAGGTTTTAATCCTCCCAGAGTTTTAGTAGAAGACACTTGATCAAGGTGCTATATGTATATATATGTGTGTGTGCATGTATGTCTTTGTGTTTGTGCATGCCCTCTACACTGTTTGACAACTAGTACTGGTTTGTTTACACCCCTGTAACTTGGCAGTTTCAACATTGCGGTCAATACGTTTGACTAATCCTTTCAAGATGGTGCCCCAGCATAGCTGCAGTTCAATGACCAACACAAATAAAAGATAAATAATAAAGAATATTCAACATATCACAATTGCAGTTTGAGATAATCAGTTGATTCCATACTAAAGGAGTGCTTATGAAACATTTATCAAGATACTGAAAGTGAAACTAAATCTTGAATCTATGAATATCATATTCAGTTAAACTGGTTCTTTTATTGGTTTCTGTAATTGGGCTGCGGTCATGCTGGGGTAATACCTCTGATGGCATAGTCAATTATATCAATTTCAGTATTATATTTTCATTATTAGTAATTTATTTTATTGAGCTTCTGGATGATGAAGTGCAAAATAAGCCTGAATAAGACTTGAACTCAAACCTAAAGGGATGAAATCAAGCACCACAAGGTTTTTGTCCATCCCTTGACTGTTTCTGCCATTTAGACCTACCCCTACTCTGCCATTACAGATGGTGCTATTTTAAGTGAGGGCAGCTTTTCTGTGGTCACATAACCTGCTAGGAAAAACAGAGAAACCACTCACAAATTGGACCACACCATCTTCATAAGCAAATAAGCAAAAAAGGACACATTGGATTAAGTAAAGCTGGGATGGTCATAGCTACAATGTCTCTAATTCAGTAGCGTTGCTCAAGTGTGTATCACCTGGCAAAGCCCATGAGTTAGTCATGTTACCTCACCTCCGGGTCTCCAATCCTATATGTACTTATATAATAGACCCAAAAGTGCTTCCCCCTATGATAGTGTCATCCTTGGCAGACTGCCCCTGCTTCACTGCCCTTGCCTCACTGCTTTGATCATATGTCTGCTCAATAAGATATGACCCAGAATTAAATGACAACAACACTGTTTTCAAAAACTTTAAATTCTTTAGACTTTAATTAACTCGTTTTTATTTTAGTTTGGTTTGTGCTTTTTCCTTTGCATTTTGTTAATAAGTAATTCCACAGAAATATATGTCAATTATAAGCTGAAAGATTTCTTTTGATATGTTAGAGAACATGTTAGAGAACAAGAACATATCAAGGCATGAAACCCAGTTTTCAGAATATGTTTTTCAATTAATAATTCTACCAAATAACTTTACTCTTGCTGGAAATTTTTCTTTCCTTGGGAATTTTAATCATATACAGAATGAAAGACAGGTTTATAATTTCTATAAACTGATAACTATACATTTTTTTGAAGGGACACAAAAGAAAAGTTTTGATGATGAGGTCAAAATGTTACAAATGTTTTCAACAAAATTATTTTTTTCTATCTTTTTTTCCCCCCTTTTTTAAATCTAAAATTATATGATGAAAATCTTAGCTGAAAGATACAAATGTAATTTAAAACTGGAAAATAAGGTTATGGAAAATTGTTACTGATAACAAGGCAATGTAGGAATAATAGAAAAATTGCAAATGAATGAGAAAGTGATTTTTTTTCTTTAAAAAAAATTGAGTTAATAGTTTATATGTGTTGAAAGAGAGCAATGGAGAATATTACGGCAGTACAGAATAGAAACGAGTAAAGAAAGTATGAAAATGTCTCTTTAAGGGAAAATTTATTCTGGAGGCAGCATTAGATTAATAGCATGATTGGTAAAGAGGAAAATGGTAAAAGAAAAAGGAGTTCAACACAAGAAATACAAGAGATAAGGAAACAATCACTTTCAAGAGGAAAAATTTATTCTTTGTTTTTGGTTTTAAACAGTGAAAAAGTTTGTGTGCATACAAACATGGAAGTGTATACATGTACACAAGCTTTCACATTCTAGCATCACATGTATATTTGATAATACATGTGTGTATACAATTATACACACATACATACACACACATATACATATACATACATACATACATACATACATACATACATATATATGTATATGCATGTTCAGTTATATATATTTCAGCTTGAATGCATGTATAAATTTCCGTGTATACTGGTACACATATATACATGCATGCATGCCTACATATATACATATGCATACAGAGAGAGAGAGAAATGTATATACATGTGTATAGATATATGTATATATATATATCAGTGTGTGTATGTGTTTGTATAATCATATATAAATACATGTATTTGTATGTATGCATGTGCGTTTGTGTAAATATGACTTCCTTTAACTACTTTATAATAAGTGTTATTGACTTACCAATATTCCAGTTACCATCCATCATCAACTACATGCCAATATCCATTGTCAATGTTATTCAAGCTATCATCTCTAAACATCACAAGACACCAAATTATGCAACTCATTTTATTCCAATCCCAAATGCTTTTCCAATTCTATTGCCCATCTTTTATTGTAATCACACTCCTCACCTGACAAACACAATATGCATCCCATTTCATTTCCTTTCTCTTAGTTATTCTCTGTTTATCTCTACGATGATTTAAAATCAGTTTGAACATGCTAACAGGATCAGATATGTTTGCACAATATCTCATCTTCATGAATCCCTATCATATCTCATATCATATGCATGGATTAATTTTCCTAAATTCTTACATCATTACTTTACCCTTAGCTTTTTTTTTTTCCTTGACTTGCAATGAAAGAATTATTCTCAAGATTTTAATTTGCATTCTTAATATTTTCTCAAATAAAGAAACACAAATCACAAATATGAAATAGAAGAATCAAGAGACAGCAACTGAGATAAATAGCAATGTCAATGAAAATATCATCTTCATGACCTAACACATGTCATGCTTTCAAATAGCTTAGCTATCTCTCCTAATATCGCTCAGGAAGTTGAATATCATTTTTGTTGAAGTGATCACCCATGAGACTACAGTACTGTCACAAAACATATAAATGCTATTACGAGTCAATCTCAAACAAACCCTTTTGAGAAAAGCAACAAAAGTAATTCTCAGTTAATTTCTCAATATATATTTCACCCTGTTGCTCCCTCAGGTTCATATTTTACATATGATGGAATATTATCATTATTAGTATCATTTTTTTTAGTCTGGCATTTGTTGGATGAGTTTCCAATTTATGATATTCCCAGTTGTTGTTGCTTAGCTCAAGTCAGGCCTGATTTAGAAAACCTATAATCGATAGTATCCCAGTATGGCCATCGTGCTTTCACTCAAGCTTTATGTGTCAAAAACTACATTATTAAATATACCCCTAAGGTAGTAAGCTGGCAAAATCATTACCATGTCTGACAAAATGCTTAGCAACATTTCTTTTAACTCTTTATGTTCTGAGTTCAAATTCTGCCAAGGTCAGTTTTACCTTTCATCCTTTTAGAGTCACTTAAAGTACCATTCAAGTACTGGGGACAATATTATCAACCTGCCACCTTCCATAAAATTTCTTGTTCTCATAATAGAAAGAATTTTTAAATACACCTCTAACTTTGATGCTAATAAGGTGAAATTTGAGAGAGGTTTGGTTGCTATTTCTGGCTGGTTGAGCCACTACAGATTGCAAAGTGGTTATTTTGTTAAGTTTTTATACTAAACCTGGCAGTATTAGATTGTTAGAGGACACTTCTTTCTAGGTCTTTTTTTGGTTACTTCCAAGTCAATACATTTTGCTATCAAAATATTTTCTAGGTGTGGCTGCTGGTAAAAAGAGCTTGCTTCCCAAACACATGGTTCTAAGTTCAGTCCCACTACATGCACCTTGGGCAAGTGTCTTCTACAATAATCTCAGGCTGACCAAAGTGCTGTGAGTAGATTGGTAGATGGAAACTGTAAGAAACCTGCTGCATATAAATATGTATATGCGTGTGTGGGTGTGTGTGTCTTTGTGTCAATGTTTGTCCCCCACCACTGCCTGACAACTGTTGTTAGTGCATTTATGTTCCTGTAACGTAGCGGCTTGACAAAAGTGATCGATAGAATAAGTACCAGACTTTAAAAAAATGAATAAGTACTGAGGTTAATTTGTTCAGCTAAAAGTTTTTTCAAGGTGGTGGCCCAATCTAAGGACTGAAACGAGTAAAAGATAACAGACAAATGATATCTTTCATCCACAGTAATGATATCTGTATACATTACAGGTGCATACAAGCATCCAACCTATGTGAACCAAATGACCAATACCTTGTTGCAAAAAATCTGGGGGTTTTTTCAGCTCAATTGGGAACATCATCATCATCATCATCGTTTTAACGTCCGCTTTCCATGCTGGCATGGGTTGGACGATTTGACTGAGGTCTGGCGAACCAGATGGCTGCACCAGACTCCAGTCTGATCTGGCAGAGTTTCTACAGCTGCTTTCTCATAAACTGACATTGTGTACCCAACGTCTCTTCTATTGCCACATATCTTTCATACTCATCACCTTTCTTTCAGTAACATACTTACGCATATTTCATAAAATCTCTTCTCATGAAGTGAAGATGAATTTTGTTGTCAGAAGACATAACAGCACTTTATATTTCTTGAATCTCATTAATATCCTAGCTACAAGACACTTTCACTGTAGGCTACACATTCATATATTGGCTCCATTGCATTTTTTCACATTTTTTGTCTTTTAAGGTCATGGTGGTGGTGGTGGTGTGGCAGTTCATAAATAATTTTACTCTTTTACTCTTTAACTTATTTCAGTCATTTGACTGCGGCCATGCTAGAGAACTACCTTTAGTTGACCAAATCGACCCCAAAACTTATTCTTTGGAACCCTAGTACTTATTCTATCGGTCTCTTTTGCTGAACCACTAAGTTACGGGGATGGAAACACACCACCATCAGTAGTCAAGTGATGTTGGGGGGACAAACACAGACACACAAACATATATACACACATACATATCTATGTATATATGCATATATACGACAGGCTTCTTTCAGTTTCCATCTACCAAACCCACTCACAAGGCTTTGGTCAGCCTGAGGCTATAATAGAAGACACTTGCTCAAGGTTCCACACAGTGGGAATGAACCCAGAACCATGTGGTTGGTAAGCAAACTACTTACCACACAGCCACTCCTGTTTGATAAACTTCTCACTTTGAAGTGAAGTTCATCAATGCTTAAAAATTCCAGGATCAAGTAATCCTGAATGTAAGAGTATGTCTTTCAAGAATTAATGGTAAATGGGTTCAAGAAAGAATCATAATGTACAATCCACCATTAAATTATATTCCTAACTGATTTCCATGGCAATCATAACATTGCTTATATTGTCTTCATATTCAGCCTGAACTCTTCTGTGAACTATTTATCCATACCTAGCTTTCACAGAAATCTATCAGAGTTGACAGAATTAAATAATAACTGAGTTCTTGGAATGTATCAAGGAGAGAGAGTGTTATATAATGAGAGAGAAAGACAGAGACAGAGTGAGGCAGAGAGATGAAGGGTGGCAATGGAGTGATCTGATCTAACAGGAAACTTTTGATCAAAAAGAAGATAGATGACTGAAATCCGTAAGTGGGCAATTTAGCTGGAAGATCTCGAGATCAATGTGTTCAAACAGACAATATTCTTAAGTTCTTAAACTTACTGTTGTTGTAGTGCACGGAGGTGAACAATATAGACCTGAACACATGAACAGACAGATTTCCAGTAGAATAGAGATTTATAATGATAAGGAAGTTACCATTACATTGTAAATTTTGGAAGTGAAAAGAAGTTGGAACACTCCAAGAGGTTAATCTTGGAATTAGACATTCTCTAACATGATTCCAAAATATGGAAGCCATGAGATAGCAAGAATATGTATTAATTCATCAATATAATTAAGCAATACTTGTGCCTTTGTGTCAATGTTTGTTCCCCACCACTGCTTGACAACCGTTGTTGGTACATTTATGTCCCTGTAACTTAGCGGCTTGATAAAAGTAGTGATCGATAGAATAAGTACCAGGCTTTAAAAAAATTTTTCAAGGTGGTGCCCCAGCTTGGCCGCAATCTAAGGACTGAAACAAAGACAATATAATTACGCAATACTTAATTAGTTGGAGTGATTGGAAAATACTTTGCATTTGGTGACAACACATACATAACAAGAAGGAAAAACAAAATGAAAAAGTGAAGTTTGGAAAGGTTTTTATATTTCTAGCATAGAGTTAGAAAACCTATCGTTAGAAAAAGGTAGCATATTTTTTCAAGAAATCTGCTATGTACACTGCAACATCTTTTGAGAAGTGACAAATTGAAAGATTCTGCAAATAAATGCACAAAGTGGAACAAGGCGCAGGAGTGGCTGTGTGGTAAGTAGCTTGCTAACCAACCACATGGTTCCGGGTTCAGTCCCACTGTGTGGCATCTTGGGCAAGTGTCTTCTGCTATAGCCCCGGGCCGACCAATGCCTTGTGAGTGGATTTGGTAGACGGAAACTGAAAGAAGCCTGTCGTATATATGTATATATATATATATATATATATGTGTATGTGTGTGTGTGTGTGTTTGTCCCCCTAGCATTGCTTGACAACCGATGCTGGTGTGTTTATGTCCCTGTCACTTAGCGGTTCGGCAAAAGAGACCGAAAGAATAAGTACTGGGCTTACAAAGAATAAGTCCTGGGGCCGATTTGCTCGACTAAAGGCTGTGCTCCAGCATGGCCACAGTCAAATGACTGAAACAAGTAAAAGAGAGAGAGTAAAAGAGAGTAAATGTAGATTCTGAACTTAAGTTAAAAAAACTGAAAAATAAAAACTTGCAGGCCATGTGACATAAAAGGTAATTTGTTCTTTCTTGATGATTATGTTTCAGATGTTAAGGTAGTGGGTAAATAGCTATAGAGCAGAAGATTTTTTCATTTATTTGTTTCTTTGTTTTTTGCTTTTATTAATGCAAATTGGCTAAAATTCTATTGAATTCTCATGCTAAAACAAATCCATTTTTTTAGTTGGGCTATGAGGCTGTAATGTGTCTCATTAGAAATGTCTACCGGTGCACAGCCTATCAGTCAGAGACAACAATGCATAAAACTACAATTATAAGATATTTTATGAACATGATAAATAATGTAATTGTTACCTTATCAAGGTTCAATCTAATCAATAAGAGGTTAATAATAGAAGAAAGTACATTACTATTCCCAATTAAAGGATAATACTTGGTCAAAGGAAATTATACACCTTAAGGCAAGGTTGACACATTTTCATCATACACTAATAAGTATTTTCTGTAGGATTTTATAATCAGTAGTCTTTATGTGTACAACTAGTGCAGATCTGCAAATGAACTTGGTTATGTGAAGGTTATGGAGAAATGTATTTACCTAGGAAAAGATTAATTGCCAAATATTTTCTTGACTTATATATAATGAAGTTATTGTATACCGTGCTCGGGTGCACCACAACTTGTCAAAAGTGCATATAAAGCATATGCAGTAATGAACAAATGTCTGGAAAGTGAACAGTGTATGAGTCAGATACATGCTTGCATGTGTATGGAGGGGAGAAAATCAGGTGTAGTGTTGGCGAATCTCAGGAAGCATGGAAGTTTTGAAGGATGTAGTGCTCTGACAACTAACAAGATGCCGGCAGTTTGTTCCATACTTAAGCAACTCTTAGCGTGAAAAAATGTTTCCGAAAGTCATGGGAGCTGTGCTGTTTTCTGACTTTGTAAATATGTCCATGGGTGTTAGACACGTGGAGTTTGAAAAGGTGCTCAGAGTTATTGTTTGTAAGATGGTTAATAATTTTATGGGTGTCTTCCAAGTCAGCTGCCAGACGTCGAAGTTTCAATGTATACATGCCCATGGATGGGTCAAAAGTAAAGCAGATTTTCTGCCAAATCTTTTCAGCTTAGAATTAGTTAAAATTCCAATCAATTAGCTGACTTGTAGTATCAGATGTTCTGAAAGTGTACAGAAATATGGTGGTGTCATGCAGTGATTAGGTAATCAAGTCATGACAAAGGTAATAAAAGCTCAGTAATTGCTAGATTTAGAAGTGGGGAATGAGGTAAAATGTGACTGAAAACTTGGTGTAACATATAGGGATACAGATAGGTATCCCTATAAATGTTATGGGTTCAGGTAATTCAGGAACAAAAGAAGAATTCTGCCTTTACATTAGCTGTGTGGATCTCTCTTTACTCTCTTACTTTTTTATTCGTTTCAATCATTTGACTGTGGCCATGCTGAAGCACCACCTTTAGTCGAGCAAATCAACCCAGGACTTATTCTTTGTAAGCCTAGTACTTATTCTATTGGCCTCTTCTGCCAAACTGCTAAGGTACAGGAACATAAACACACCAGCATCGGTTGTCAAGCGATGTTGGAGGGACAAACACAGACACACAAACACAAACACACACACACACACATACACATATATATATATATATATATATATATATATTATATATATATATATATATATATATATATATATATACACATATACGACGAGCTTCTTTCAGTTTCCGTCTACCAAATCCACTCACAAGGCTTTGGTCAGCCTGAGGCTACAGTAGAAGACACTGAACCTGGAACCATGTGGTTGGTAAGCAAGCTACTTACCACACAGCCACTCTTGCGCCTGTAGATATGCATGAGAAAATTTACACCATATCAATATGTGGCAACCAGTAATGTACTTGCAGTTTGAAGAATGACTTGTGTTGGTCCCTCATTACAATAGAGAATAAATAAAATAAACGATAACATCACAACAGCATCAACTATGAAATGTGTATTTGTTGATTTGTTGCAGACATAAAATAGGCATCTTGGTTGCCATTAATCTCTGGTTGAGAGAAGGAACCTCACTGAAAGGAGCAAGGCTTGGTTGAGCAGCAAGCATGCAGGCCAAATCTGCAGTAGAACTAATATTTCTATCTGGCAGACTGAGACGTACTAGATCTGTTAGAATGTCCACCTGAAGAATTTTCTAGATCTGTTGTAAGATGTAGCCATTCAACAAGCTTTGTCTATCATCTGTAATTTCATGGTAAATACTTGTATCTGTAATGGTTGTATGACCTGTGCATAAAGAGCTGAGATATCTGAAAGACAAAAAGCTGCTTTCAGGTCCAATATTTGCAACGGAAGATACAAGACACTTTCACAATAAATTCAGCCAGTAATGTCAGCTGATCAATAATAGTACTTCTATTCTTAATAGATGCAAATATAGATCTGGTGTGAACAGGAAAATATTCAGAAAAAGCTATTTGAAGCATGTTCTTCTCTAAAGAACTGTTACCAAAGAGGACACCTTATTCAACATAACAGTTGGGTGACTTTTTGTCTCCCATTTCCTCTAAGATAAGAACTTGGTGAAGCTTTTACATGTTCCATGTTGTCATAATTCACAGAGCCTTGTGGTATAGCAGTAAGAGCCTGAAATTCTTGAATGATGACTTGTGGAAGTGAACCAGCTCAGATTGCACTGTGGGTAGCATTCTTATTTGTCGTAAAATGGATGTAAATTTGATTAAACTAGAGAATAGGACAAAATGATCAAAATGACGGACTGTAGCACAGGAATTTCTACAGGAGACACAGATAGTGCTCTTCAACTATAAGTCATTTTACAGGCATCTGACAATACTTATGTTCTAAATATTATCAAGTTCTATTACAAAGTTGCTGTGTATTCAAAGAGTCAGGTTTACCAGATTAACATAATTGTTAAAATTGTTAAAAGGATGATAAAGAACAAGAATGGTAAAGAGAGATAAGACAAGAAAAAAAAAAGAAAGAACGAAAGAAAGAAAGAAGAAATTTGAGTATCAGAATTATTAAATCATGCTGAATGAAGAAATATCATGGTCACAATGGATCTACAGAGAACATGTTCAATGAAAAAGAACAGCACCATTAAGCAGCTAAAATTCTTTACTGGTATAAAGAAATGAAGAACCACTTGGCAAAGTTAGTATTTACAGACGTATGATTAAAGGCAAAAATGTCTGAAAATTCACAACATAAAATTTATTATCAATGGGGGTTTAATGCATTGTCTATAAAAGATAGAATAAGAATTGTTTTTATATGTGATTTTTTTTTATATATGATGACATTATGTGAAGAAATGGCAGTGTGTGTGTGTATATATATATATAGTAACTGTGAACAAGCTATGAACAAAATTATCTTTCTGAGATGAGAAAGTGTATACATGTATAAAGTCTAAAATGTATGCATTACAAAGTGTATATGTGTTATATGTGAGAATACATGGCACATGTGATAATCAAACTTCCAACTTACATAGACTTATCTAGCAGTTGTACATATCACATGGCCATAAGTGGTGGCATGACTGTGTGATATGAGGTACTACAGCATGGTACCTTGGAAATGTGTCTTCTTCAATATCCCCAAGCTGACATTAGGAGTTGATTTGGCAGATGAAAACTGAAAGAAACCCATCATATCTATATCTCTGTCTGTCTGTCTGTCTGTCTGTCTGTCTGTCTGACTGTCTGCCTGTCTCTCTCTCTCTCTCTATATATATATATATATATATATATATATACATACCTACGCATATATATATATGTATATATGTGTATATATATATATATATATGTATGTATAAATGTATATATATATATATAGATATATATATATATATATCTATATCATCATCATCATCGTCGTTTAACGTCCGTTCTCCATGCTAGCATGGTTGGACGTTCGACCGGGGTTCTGGGAACCCAGAAGGCTGCACCAGGCTCCAGTCTAATCTGGCAGTATTTCTACGGCTGGATGCCCTTCATAACGCCAACCACTCCGTGAGTGTAGTGGGTGCTTTTTACGTGCACCTGCACAGGTGCCAGGCGGGGCTGGCAACGGCCACGGTCAGATTGGTGTATTTTATGTGCCACCGGCACGGAGCCAGTCGAGGCGGTGCTGGCATCGGCCACGAGTCGGATAGTGCTTTTTACGTACCACCAGACCAGGATCCTGCTGGTTCAATTCGATTTCGATTTCGCTTGCCCCAACATGTCTTCACAGCAAAGGGGGTTGGCATGGGTGCCTGTCGTACGGTCGCATTGGAGTATTTTACGTGCCACGGCCACGAGTCGGATAGTGCTTTTTACGTACCACCAGACCAGGGATCCTGGCTGGTTCAATTCGATTTCGATTTCGCTTGCCCCAACATGTCTTCACAAGCAAAGGGGGTTGGCATGGGTGCCTGTCGTACGGTCGCATTGGAGTATTTTACGTGCCACGGCCACGAGTCGGATAGTGCTTTTTACGTACCACCAGACCAGGGATCCTGGCTGGTTCAATTCGATTTCGATTTCGCTTGCCCCAACATGTCTTCACAAGCAAAGGGGGTTGGCATGGGTGCCTGTCGTACGGTCGCATTGGAGTATTTTACGTGCCACGGCCACGAGTCGGATAGTGCTTTTTACGTACCACCAGACCAGGGATCCTGGCTGGTTCAATTCGATTTCGATTTCGCTTGCCCCAACATGTCTTCACAAGCAAAGGGGGTTGGCATGGGTGCCTGTCGTACGGTCGCATTGGAGTATTTTACGTGCCACGGCCACGAGTCGGATAGTGCTTTTTACGTACCACCAGGCCAGGGATCCTGGCTGGTTCAATTCGGTTTCGATTTCGATTTCGCTTGCCCCAACATGTCTTCGCAAGCATGGGGGGTTGGCATGGGTGTCTGTCGTCGGATGAGGTTCTATATCGACTTCGCTTGCCTCAACCGGTCTTTGTGTCCAAGGGAGGAAAGGCATTCATAAGTGGGCTGGGCTCACTTGTCCTGCCTGGTCTTCTCACGTACAGAATATTTCCAAAGGTCTCGGTCTCTGGTCATTTCCTCAGTGAGGCCTAAAGTTCGAAGGTCGTGCTTCACCACCTCGTCCCAGGTTTTCCTGGGTCTACCTCTTCCACGGGTTCCCTCAACTGCTAGGGATTGGCACTTTCTCACACACCTATCTTCATCCATTCTCGCCACATGACCATATCAGCGCAATCGTCTCTCTTGCACACCACAACTGATGCTTCTTAGGTACAACATTTCTCTCAAGGTGCTAACGCTCTGTCGAGTATGTACACTGACATTACACATCCATCGGAGCATACTGGCTTCATTCCTCACGAGCTTACGCATGTCCTCAGCAGTCACGGCCCATGTTTCGCTGCCATGTAGCATGGCTGTTCGTACACACGCATCATACAGTCTGCCTTTTACTCTGAGCGAGAGGCCTTAGTCACCAGCAGAGGTAAGAGCTCCCTAAACTTTGCCCAGGCTATTCTTATTCTAGCAGTTACACTTTCAGCGCACCCACCCCCACCACTGACTTGGTCACCTAGATAACGGAAGCTATCAACTACTTCTAGTTTTTCCCCCTGGAAAGTGACGGAAGTTGTTTTCTGCAGATTTTCGGAGGTTAATGCTCCCGAGCATCTGCCACATACAAAAACTATCTTCCCAGTTAGCCTACCTTTGACATTGCTGCACCTCTTATGTGTCCATAGCTTACACTGGGTACATCTTATAGAGTTTCTACCTACACCTTTTCTACAGATCGAGCAGGGCCATCTTCCTGAAGATATTTGTGGATTGTCTACCTTTCTACTTATTAGTACTTTGGTTTTAGCTAGGTTGACTCTAAGGCCCCTTGATTCTAAACCCTTCCTTCACACCTGGAACTTCTCCTCCAGTTCTGATAGTGACTCAGCAATAAGAGCAAGGTCGTCAGCGTAGAGGAGCTCCCAGGGACAGCCTGTCTTGAATTCCTCCGTAATTGCCTGGAGTACTATGATAAATAGGAGGGGGCTGAGTACTGAGCCCTGGTGGACCCCAACCTCTACTTTGAATTCTTCTGTGTACATGTTGCCAACCCTAACCTTACTTACGGCATCTCTGTACATGGCTTGCACAGTCCTCACCAGCCATTCATCTATCCCTAGTTTCCTCATTGACCACCAGATAAGGGATCGGGGACCCTATCAAAAGCTTTCTCCATGTCAACGAAAGCCAGGTACAGGGGCTTATCTTTGGCTAGGTATTTCTCCTGCAGCTGCCTTACCAGGAATATAGCATCAGTGGTACTTTTCCCTGGCACGAACCCAAACTGCATCTCATCTAAACTAACTCTCTCTCTAATTAGTTGGGCTATGACCCTCTCCGTAACCTTCATTACTTGATCCAACAGCTTGATACCTCTGTAATTATTTGTATCTAGGGCATCACCTTTACCTTTGTAGCAGTTGACTAGTATGCTGCTGCACCAGTCATTGGGTATGACTCCTTCGTGTATCACCTGGTTGACTATACGGGTGACTAGGTTATAGCCGACACTGCCAGATATTTTGAGCATCTCTGCAGTAATTCCTGATGGGCCTGGGGCTTTCCCTGTCTTCATGCTTCTAATTGCCTTAGCTACCACGGAACTATCAACTCGGATAGCTGGTCCCTCTGTAGGGTCAACATTCGGCAGACTCTCTTTATCCCATTCATTTTCCTCATTCAGTAACCTTTCATAGTGGCGTCTCCAAGCTTCTCTCTTTGCATCCTCATTTAGCGCAAGTGAACCATCCTCCATGCGAACACATTTCTCTCCTACCACATCACGATTCTCTCTCACACACTGTCTTGCAACACGAAATACCTCAAGTCTTTCATCCTCACGGCGCAGGACATTGGCAAATTTTCTCTTATCTGCTTCCCCTCTGGCTAGATAGACCTGTCTCCTAGCTTCCCTTCTGGCAGTCTGATACCCTTCCCTGCTACCACCGTTCTTCCAGGCCTTCCAAGCCTGTTTCTTTTGTCTAATAGCCCTGTCAACAATATTGTTCCACCACCACGTTATTTTGGGTCTTAAGGGGACTTTGCACCAGCCACAGATCTGGTCAGCGGCTTTCAGCAGGTTGTCCCTCAGAAACGTCCAGTTGTCTTCTACCCCATGTGTAGCTATACCCCCTTCCACTTCGTCAAAGGCTTCAAGTAACATATCTCTAAATCTCTGTCCATTCGCAGGGGCTTTAAGCTTCCAGACCCTTCTTCTCCATGTTGGTCGTCTTCTAGTCGCCCTCTTAGTCCTGATCCTAAAGTCACTACTACCAGTCTATGTTGTGGGGTGCATTCTTCGCCTGGGAAGGTTTTGGCATTTATAAGCAGCCATCTTTCCCTTTTTCTGGCAAGGATGTAGTCGATTTGGCTAGTATGCCGGCCCGATCGGTAGGTGACCAGGTGGCTTGTTGGTTTCCTGAAGTTAGTGTTGCAGACCATAAGACTATTCGCATCGCAGAACTCCAGCAGCCTGGTTCCCTCCTCGTTGCGGGAACCATAACCGTAGCCTCCATGTTTTAAGTTAATACGTAGGGAATTTTCTGCAACAGAAATTACTGAACATCTAGGAACTTCGGGGTTCGAGAAGAACGTAATATAAATAAGAGAGAGAGAAAAAATTTCGTAGGAATTTAGGTATCTTTGGGGAAAGGAATAACGACGAAGAACAACAGGTTTTAAGTTAATACGTAGGGAATTTTCTGCAACAGAATTACTGAACATCTAGGAACTTCGGGGTTCGAGAAGAACGTAATATAAATAAGAGAGAGAGAAAAAATTTCGTAGGGAATTTAGGGTATCTTTGGGGAAAGGAATAACGACGAAGGAACAACAGGTTTTAAGTTAATACGTAGGGAATTTTCTGCGACAGAAATTACTGAACATCTAGAAACTTCGGGGTTCGAGTAAAACATAATATAAATAGGAGAGAGAGAGAATATTGTAGTGAATTCTGGGGATGGAATAATAACAGGATGACACTGAAATTAAAATACATACATACATACGTACATATATATATATATATTTATATATATATATATATATATATATATATATATATATATATATATATATAATATATATATACAAACATATATGTGTGTGTGTATGTGTGTGTAGAGGCGCGTGGCTTAGTGGTTAGGGTGTCAGCATCATGATCGTTAGATTGTGGTTTCAATTCCTGAACCGAGGAACACGTTGTGTTCTTGAGCAAAACACTTCATTTCACTTTGCTCCTGTCCACTCAGCTGGCAAAAATGAGTGACGCTGCAATGGACTGGTGTCCCATCCAGCTGGGGAACACATACGCCATTGAAGCCGGGCCCATGAGCCTTGCTAGGCTTCAAAAGGGCGCATTTATATATATATATGTATATATATACATACATACATATATATATATATACAAACATATATATATATATATATATATTATATATATATATATATATATATATATATACATATACATATATACGACAGGCTTCTTTCAGCTTCCGTCTAACAAATCCACACCCAAGGCTTTGGTTGGCCTGAGGCTATAGTAGAAGACACTTGCCCAAGGTGCCACGCAGTGGGACTGAACCCGGAACCATGTGGTTGGTAAGCAAGCAACGTACCACAGAGCCACATCACACATACATACATACACACATATATATATACACATGTGTGTCTGCATGTGTGTCTGTGTAGTATTTGTCATACACTACCACTTGACAACCAGTGTTGTTTTGTTTCCATCCATTCAGGAAAGGAGACCAATAGAATAAGTATCAGACTTAAAAGCAAATTATGAGGTCAATCTGTTTGACTAAACTCCTTAAGGCAGTGCCCCAGCATGGCCACAATCCAATGACTGAAACAAATAAAAGTGGGGAAAACATTGCAATGATCTATGCAGGAACATTTGCTGCATTCATAACACCAAAACGAAAGATGCAGACTGGTTACCAAAATCTACTGTTAGCTGACCATGTGCTGTCAATAATGACAGTTAATTGAAGTATCATATATATAAATTGTAGTATTATTCTTTTTCTTTCTTTTATTCATTTCAGTCATTTTGACTGCGGCCATGCTGGAGCACCGCCTTTAGTCGAGCAAATCGACCCCAGAACTTATTCTTTGTAAGCCTAGTACTTATTCTATCGGTCTCTTATGCTGAACCGCTAAGTTACGGGGACGTAAACACACCAGCATCAATGTCAATCGCTGTTGAGACTCACACATGCACAAACATATACACACACATGCATACATATATATATGATGCTTCTTTCAGTTTCCATTTACCAAATCTGCTCACAAGGCTTTGGTCGGCCCAGGCTATAGTAGAAGACACTTGCCCAAGGTGCCACACAGTGGAACTGAACCTGGAACCATGTGGTTTGTAAGCAAGCTACCTACCACACAGCCACTCCTGTGCCTATTATCCCATAATATATATATTATATATTATATAGTATCATATATATAAATTGTAGTATCATATATATATTATATATTATATAAATTCTTGTATCATATTATATATATTATATAAATTGTAGTATTATATATATATATATAAACTGTAGTATCATATATTATATATATTATATAAATTATAGTACTAATTGTAGTATCATGTATATTATATATTATATAAATTGTAGTATTATATATATAAATATATTATGTACAATATAAGATACATAATAATCACACATACAAACAGTCACATTCTTCCCTTGTACATGCACACACATACACACATATACACACACAGAGTTGAAATGCTGATTATTTTCACCCTTTCCTTCCTTAATTATTTATCCCCCCTTCCTTTCTCTCATTGCTATTTCCTCCTCTCACTCCCTCTCAGTCAGGGCTATTACTCTCAGTACATCTCCTTCACTGAATTATTATTTTCTCTCCTCCTCCACATCGAGCATGATTCTGGGCAAAATATATAACAAAACGTTATGCTTATTATTATATTAGGAGATAGAAAGCCTGAACCATGTGGTTGATCCATGAGCTTCCAAGTATGGAATACAACCAAATATAAAGCTGCCTGTGTGACAAATGAACAAAGTAAGATGTGGTCACTGTGTGCAAACAACATATTTTAGTGTTGACAGGTGATGGTTAAATTTATCAGGATATATTAGGAAAATAGTGAGAAAGACAGAATAGGAATTACCCTACCATACATGCACACACACACACACACACTCACACACATGTACACACATACACACACATGTATATATATATATATATAATATATATATATATATACACACACACATGTAAACACACATACACATGTATATATGCATGCACATGTACATGTGTACATGCACACAAGCACACACATGCATACATATGTGTACACACACAAATACACACACACGTGCGCACACACATATGCCCACACATGCACACACACACACATATACACACACACATGTATGCACAAACTCACACATGCCAAATCTACCACATGCATATACGCACACATACACACACTCATGCAAGCACATACACACAAATAACACCTACACACCTACACACAAATAATCATATTCAAGCACACATACACACAAGTGCACACACACACAAGCACACACACATATGTAAACACACAAACATGTACACACACACCCACATGTACACACCCACCCACATGTACACACACATCCACACACATGTACACACACAAACACCCACACCCACATGTACACACACACACAAACACCCATACACCCACAGGTACACACACACACACAAACCCACATACACATATATTCACACATATTTATAGATTCAACAATTGCATGCTTAATTGATTTTAAGCTCAACATGCAACAGTATCACGTTATCATTACTTTTGCAATAAAAATTCTCATTTTTCATCCTTTCCGTCAATGCACCCAAAACAGAGGTCGCAAAGTACACTACACTGGTGAACTGACAGAATTATCCGAAGAATTGAACAATATCAGTAGCTTGTAATTCTTCATAAACACATAATACATAATATATATATCCCTGCGGCAAGATATTTGATCAAAATATCAATAACACTTTGATTTATATCCAAAGCAAGACATGTCATCATAACTCGAATTGAAGATGACATATGACATGTTAAACTCCTACTTCGTGGATAAAGGGGATATCTTTTATCTTTTATCTCTTATGCATCTCAGTCATTAGACTGTGGCCATGCTGGAGCACCGCCTTGATGTATTTTAACCAAATGCATCGAGTCAAGTACATTTTCTTTTGTTCCTTTAAACCGGGTACTTATTCTCTTTCAGTATCTTTCTCTGAACTGCTAAGTTATGGCTGTAAACACACCAACACCGGTTGTCACATGATGCTAGGAGACAAATACAGACATGAAGACACATATACACACACATACACTCATATAAATATATGTATATATTCACAGTCTGCTGATCTTAGCTGGCTGAAACTTTGAAGTCACTGTCAATAGCATTTTCATATAAGAATAATAAATCTGTACATCTACAAAAGTCTAGAGTAACCCATCAGATTAATGTAAAATTACTTTTATTATAACTGAATATAAAAACAAACATTAATATAAGAAAATATATATAGGTGCAGGCATGGCTGTGTGGTAAGTAGCTTGCTTCCCAACCACATGGTTCTGGGTTCAGTCCCACTGTGTGGCACCTTGGGCATGTGTCTTCTACTATAGCCTCAGCCCAACCAAAGCTCATGAGAGGATTTGGTAGATGGAAACTGAAAAAGACTCGTCATATATATATATATATATATATATATATATCTATGTGTATGTGTATGTGAAGGCGCATGGCTCAGTGGTTAGAGCGTCGAGCTTACGATCGTGAGGTTGTGAGCTCGAATCCCGGACCGGGCTGCGTGTTGTGTTCTTGAGCAAAGCACTTTATTTCACGTTGCTCCAGTTCACTCAGCTGTAGAAATGAGTTGCGACGTCACTGGTGCCAAGCTGTGTCGACCTTTGTCTTTCCCTTGGATAACACTGGTGGCATGGAGAGGGGAGGCTGGTATGCATGGGCGACTGCTGGTCTTCCATAAACAACCTTGCCCGGACTTGTATCTAGGAGGGTAACTTTCTAGGTGCAATCCCATGGTCATTCATGACCGAAGGGGGTCTTTACCCTATGTGTATGTGTCATTGTGTCTGTGTTTGTCCCTCCACCACCACCACTTGACAACCGGAGTTGGTGTGTTATTTCCCTGTAACTTAACAGTTCAGCAAAAGAGATCGATAGCGTAAGTACCAGGCTTATTAAAATAAGAGTCCTGAGGTTGATACATTCAATTATAAATTCAAGGTAATGCTCCAGCATAGGCGCAGCCTAGTAACTAAAACAAGTAAAAGATAAAAGGCACATGGATATATATATATATATATATATAAGATGAGCTTTTTAGATACATATAGATTTTCAAATTTTAACATCTTCCTTTCTCCAGCGTTCAAAAATTTTTTGAGTTTCTATAGGATAACTTCCCATAAATTATCATAACACACCATATACATGTAATAATTTCATATTCGTAAAAATCTTAGGCCAGTAAGCTACCAACAAAATATGAAGAATCTTTTTAGAAATCGTCCTTTGGAACTCTCCAAAGTAAAGGATGAAATAGAATTCAACCTTTTCACAAACACACGAGTTTTTTACAGATTCTTTCTACAAATTCACTCATAAAGTTTCTGTCAGACTGAGGGTAATAGTAGAAGTCTTTTGTCCAAGGTGCCATGAAGTAGGACTGAACCTGCAACCATGTGGTAGGGGAGTAAACTTCTTACCACTCATCCATATCAGTGTCTATATCACAGACATTACCTATTTCTTTATTACCCACAAGGGGCTAAACACAGAGGGGACAAACAAGGACAGACATAGGTATTAAGTCGATTACATCGACCCCAGTGCGTAACTGGTACTTAATTTATCGACCCCGAAAGGATGAAAGGTAAAGTCGACCTCGGCAGAATTTGAACTCACAACGTAACGGCAGACGAAATACCGCTAAGCATTTCGCCCGGCATGCCAACGTTTCTGCCAGCTCGCCGCCTATCACAGACATTACCTGTCACTAGACTGGCTCTGAATAACAGATAAATAGCCCTCAAATCACATCCTATTATTCTCAGTGAAGAACACGCTGGATGAATGGTCTTGGCTTCCATACAAAAAGGTAAAAAAAGAGATGATCATTGTAGGAAAGCTTTTGATTAATGGTTGCCTCAGTAAAATCTGATCAGGAGCCAAACAACTACAAAATAAAACCACAGCTACCAGCACTGTACCACCACCATCGTCGTCATCATCATCATCATCATCATCATCATCATCATCATCATCATCAATTTCATTGTGATCATCACAGAGTCACATGTGGAGTTCCACCTCGTCATGTTGGGGACAACCAGTCACCTCCCCACCTCAGTGTAGATTCTGTTTACTGTCACAGTGATGCAGTCTTGCTAGTTCCAGTGGGTACATGCCTTGGCCATAGTAGCCCTGAAGGGTCTCTTGAACACTGCACTCTTTTTACCCTTTTCTGGTTTCAAAAGCATTTAAAAACCTAAAAATGGGTCAAAACTATGAACTCAGCCTTTTTTAGTTCTTTTAAAAGTTAAAGTTATAAAATCAGCATTTCTTAACACTAAAGCATAAAAAAAAAAACCTGTAATTTTGGGGTTCTGAAGCCCTTAAAAAGGTCAAAACAGCTGATTTTTATAGTTTTGGCACATTTTAAAGGTGTTTAGGAGGTTTTAGAGCAAAAACTGATTTTGTTTTTTTTTTTCTGTAATAAAAAATTATGTTAACAGTTTATCTATAACTTCCTTTACATTCTTAAGGAATTAACTGATTAAGAGAAGTTAAATGTAACAGAAGTTAATTATTCCACAGGAGTGGCTGTGTGGTAAGTAGCTTGCTTACCAACCACATGGTTCTGGATTCAATCCCGCTGCATGGCACCATGGGCAAGTGTCTTCTACTATAGCCTTGGGCTGACCAAAGCCTTCTGATTGGATTTAGAAGACGGAAACTGAAAGAAGCCCGTCATATATATGTATATATATATGTATATATATATGTATGTATGTGTATATGTATTTGTGTGTCCAACATTGCTTGACAACTGATGCTGGTGTGTTTACGTTCCTGTAACTTAGCAGTTCGGCAGAAGAGAGCGATAGAATAAGTACTAAGCTTCCAAAAGAATAAGTCCTAGGTTCGATTTGCTTGACTAAAGGCAGTGCTCCAGCATGGCCACAGTCAAATGACTGAAACGAGTAAGAGTAAGAGTATTCCAATAATGATTTCCAAATTTAACTTTAAAAGTTAAATCATTTATGAAAATGTTAACTTCGTTAATTAACGATTAACGGATTAACGATTTGGTGCCCAGGTTTGAACAGCAGTATGTTAATGTTTGATTTATTTTACATGCTGACATTAGTTTGACATAGCATATTGCTAGGTGTCTCATTTTTTTATCATGTCTTACACATATACACTCCACATCACTCACAACACTTTTCTTTTCACCTTATTTTATTCAATACTCATTCACATGAGGGCATTTATTTTACTATGGAAGCCTTGACTGTACACTCCAGCTGATACCTTTAATCTCATTCCATTCACTTTGCTCACTTATACTCTGTCACTCGTGCAAATTCCCATTAATCTTTTTGTTATCATACTTCTAGTTAAATACACTGTCATCGTTTTGATTAATTTTGAAGATAATGAAGAATTTAGAAGAATAACTTCATCATTATTAAGCTATTGTTTAAAACAAATTTACATGAACGGTTTAAACTTAGATCGCTTTAAGCCAGGAAGTTTGTATCATAGAACCAAGGCCAGTCTTAAACAGGTTGGTATCAATATCAGAAGGGTTAAACTTTCAATACATTCTGTTTGTGTCATTTAACTGTAATAGACCATCAGCATTCAATTTCCTTATCTCACTATCATGCAACATCACACTTCTTGTACGAGATCTTCCATGCAATTTCTTTTGCCTAAAGTGTAAAGAGAGAAACCTGTATTATCAACAAACACACTGGTCACTGAACCTGCTAGAAATAGCACTTATATCATCATCACCACCACCACCACCACCATTTAGTGTCCTTGTTTCATGTTGGAATGGGTTGGACAGTCGGACATGGGTTCAGGGACTGCATTGTGCCCCAATATCTACATTGGCATGGTTTCTATGGCTGGATGCCCTTTCTAATGTTAACCACTTTATTTCATATATTGAGTACTTCTTATTCATGTCACCTGCACTATTGAGGTCACTATGTAGCCCACAAGACTACAAACATTTTATTTAAATAAATCCTAGACTTAACAACTAAAGGATGCTGCACAACATAATCATACCAGCTCTAAGTTTGAATAAATCACAGGATGGGTACCTACTAGAAGGCTTTGATTATAAATTCACGCAATCAAAGATGATCTGTGCCAAACAACAATTCACCATTTCCCAAAATGGGTTCTGTAAAAAAACTTCTGGTGCTTTGCCAGATATTGTTCAATAAAGTTTAACATTAACATATTTTATGAAAATAGAGACACAGGCATGGCTGTATGGTAAGAAGCTTGCTTCCCAACCACATGGTTCCAGGTTCAGTCCCACTGCATGGCACCTTGGGCAAGTGTATTCTACTATGACTGCAGGCTAACCAAAGCCTTGTGAGTGGATTTGGTAGGTGGAAACTGTAAGAAGGTCATTGTATACATATATATATATAAAGTAAGGAGATCGATAAAATAAGTACGAGGCTTACAAAGAAAAAGTCCTGGGGTCGACTTTTTCAACTAAAAATCCTTTAAGGCGGTGTTCCAACATGGATGCAGTCAAATGACTGAAACAAGTAAAAGAATAAAAGAATGTTATTAAGCATTTTAAAACTAAATTATTATGCATTGTTTTATTTCCAAAATGGGTAAATTTATTTCCAAATATCTTATTAAATTACAGAGTGGTGGTGGTGGTGGTGGTGGTGGAATCTCATTAAAATGGTGGTATGGGTCCATGATAAAATAAACTTGGGAACCACCGACCTAGGTAAAAGAAGCTAATTGTGGTCCCAAGTGGATGGTCATACTTCGTATACATATATATACATATATATTCATATGTATATATGCATATATATGTGTGTGTATATATATATATATAAATGTATGTTTGTTTTTGTGTGTATGTGTGTATACACATATATAAACATGTACATCATATGTGCGTGTGTGTGTATTTCTGTGAGTGTGTCAGTGTTTGTACCCTTGCCATTGCTTGACAACTGATGCTGGTGTGTAACTTAGCGATTCAGCAAAAAAGGCCAATAGAATAAGTATTATGCTTACAAACAATAATAAGTCCTGGGGTCAATTTCTTTATCCAAAACCCTTTAAGGCGGTGCTCCAGCATGACTGTCATCGAATGACAGAAACAAATAAAGAATAAAAGAATGTACATATCTACACACACACACACTCACACACACACACACACACACACACACACACAAAGAGCCTACCTATTTACTTATTACATGTTCAACTCTATTCCTCTCTTTTTCTCAGTCCTATCACTAATCCTTTCCCCTCATCTCTTCATCTAAGATCATTACCCACTTTCTTTTCTATTTCCTCCACTTTAGGGCCTTAGCCTTACAACCTACTAAGTGATCATTGCTAGTGCTGTTGCGATGAAAAAGGCTCTCAGTGCACTCTGTAAAGTGGTTGGCCTTAGAAAGGACATCCAGGGGTAGAAATCATGATAGAGAAAATATTGGTGCACGATGCTGTCATCTAATTCATCAGAACCTGTTAAACCATCCAACGCATGCCAACATGGAAAACTTTAAATGTTGAAGGTTTTGCATATATATATTATATATATATATATATATATATATATATGATGATGATGATATATTTGTGTATTAAAGCAAGCATTGATTTTATGTTAAGAAATTATCTTAATATCTTAACAATTTTTCAAGCCAGCCAGATGGAGGAATGGTGTACATCTTCATTTTGGATGAAAACACCAAAATGGAGACGATCACCATTCCTCCATGTGATTGACTTAAAAAATTGTGAAGATATTAAGATATTTTCTTAACATGAAACCAATGGTAGCCTTAATACCCAAATAAAAAAATTTCATCCATCAATGTCATGTTCACTCATTCTCATAGTTCAACATCTACATTTATATTTATTGTCAATGAAACTGAACTTTTCTTGAAGTGTATACCTACTAGAACTTTTATTTCTTGAAAAGAAAACTCAACATCAGAATTTAAAACTTTCAAACATGCTCTGATTTTTCTTCTTGGAAGAAATGTCACAGGTAGTATGAAATTAGAGCCCCTATTTATGTATCAACTCCAATTAAATTAAATGCAAATAATATTATTAAAGGGCTGGCTCTTCTAGAGGAAGGTCTGTAAGTTTTTGCTAATAACAACTTCAATCATGACTATCAACATAAAAATTACAAGAGAAGTTTACAATGGCCTCAGTTACTGTTTTCTCCATTAGAATTTTGACTAAACCATTTATGTGTGTTATGAAATATATTTGGCTGAATATTACATTTTCCCCATGTATTTTAAAAAAAGAAAAAATATGTTACCATGTTTAAATGATATTGTTTCTTTTTTTACTTTATTAAAATTTCAGGAGTGAATATTATCTTAGAAGCCATGTTTGAAGTATTTGGTTGTGAAAGAATATAAAAAGGATAGATTAGCAAATTAAAGCCTTTTGTTTTTTTTCCTTTATGCTTGAAAAATTCTAGTTATTGAAAGTTTGCATCTCAATGTGCATATTTCCACAAAAATTTCATTCAGTTTTGCATGTAATCCAACAAATATTTTTAAGTCACATGAATGTCCATAAACACATTTTCCAATGGCAAATCTAAATAATAATAATAATAATAATAATAATAATAATAATAGTAATTATAATGATAATAATAATAATAATGATTTCAAATTTTGGTACAAGGCCAGCAATATTGAGTCTATTGAGCCCAAATGGATGAAGGCCAAAATCAACTCTGGAGGCATTTGAACTCTGAATGTGAAGATGGACAAAGTGCAGCAAAGCATTGTGCCCCAGTGCTCTAACGATTTTGCCTACTCACTTAATAATAATAATAATAACAATAATAATAATTTATATTATAGGCAAGAGACCTCAAATTTTGGTAGAGGTAGCTAGTCGATTACATTGACCCTAGTACTAGATGGGTATTTATTCTATTGACCCTGAAAGGATGAAAGTAAAAATGATCTCGGTGGAACTTGAACTCAGAATGTAAAGAGCTAGATAAACTGCTAAACATTTTTCTCAATCAATTTTACCAGCTCACTGAGATGAGAGATGAAAGCTCTAATTATAACCACTCAAAAACATGTCATTAAGACAAATCTGATTAAGGCAAAGATCAACAAATATCAGTCAGAGAGCAAATGCAGAATCTGCAGAAAAGGAGACGAAAGTGTTAATCAGTGAACTCAGTAAGCTAGCACCACAAAAAGTACAGGCATAACTCTATTTAATAGAGTGTATTGGGGTGTTTGCCTTGTGAGTATCTTTGAAAAGACAGGAAAGCTGTATGACCAAGAACCAGAGGCTGTGATAAAGAAAAAGAATTACAGGAGGTATGGGATGTCCCTCAAAAAAACTGATCATACTATTGAAGTAGGAAGATCAGATATAATTATCATCATCATCATCATCATCATCGTTTAGTGTCCGCTTTCCATGCTAGCATGGGTTAGACGGTTCAACTGGGGCCTAGGAAGCCAGAAGGCTGCACCAGGCCCAGTCTGATCTGGCAATGTTTCTATGGCTATATGCCCTTCCTAACGCCAACCACTCCGTGAGTGTAGTGGGTGCTTTTTATGTGCCACTGGCACGGAGGCCAGGTGAGGCTGGCAACGGCCACGATTGGATGATGCTTTTTACATGCCACCGGCACGGAGGCCAGTGCTGGCAACGGCCACATTTGGATGGTTCTCTTATGTGCCACCGGCACTGGTATCACAACTACAATTTCCATTGATGTTGATCGATTTTGATTTTGATTTTGATTAGCAACGAAATAAGCAAACAATGCAAGCAATGTAAGATCATAGACTTTGCAATACCACATGATAACAGAATGGATACCAAATATGTGTAAAAACTTGAGAAATATCAGGACCCAGCTAGAGAGTGGAAAAGCTTGTGGAAAACTGAGACAACAATTATGCTTGTTGTAATTGGTGCAGTTGGGACAACACCCAGTCTACTAAGAGACCGAAAGATAATGGAATTAAGACCACATTGTCTGACCAGCAAAAAGCACCATCGTATATTCTTTTCTACTCTGGGCACAAGGCCCGAAATTTTTAGGAAGGGGGACAGTAGATTAGATTGATCCCAGTACACAACCGGTACTTAATTTATAGACCCTCAAAGTATGAAAGGTAAAGTCAACCTCAGTGGAATTTGATGAAATACTGCTAAGCATTTTGCTTAGCATGCTAATGTTTCTTATTTCTTTATTGCCCACAAGGAGCTAAACATAGAGGGGACAAACAAGGACAGACAAATAGATTAAGTCGATTACATCGACCCCAGCGCGTAACTAGTACTTAATTTATCAACCCCAAAAGGATGAAAGGCAACCTCAGCAGAATTTGAACTCAGAACGTAATGGCAGATGAAATACCGCTAAGTATTTCGCCCGGTGTGCTAATGTTTCTGCCACCTTGCTGCCTTTACCATCCTATATACTGCAAGAATCCTGAGAAAGATTCATGTGATTGAGGAGATATTTTGTCGCTAAATATCAAGATAACATTCTTATAATTAAATTAGCATGTAATAGCTTTGGGATTTTTTTTTTATTTCTTTCACTTGTTTCAGTCACTTGACTGTGGCCATACTGGAGCACTACCTTTAATCGAACAAATGGACTCCAGGACTTAATCTTTGTAAGCCTGGTACTTATTCTATCGGTCTCTTTTGCTGAACTGCTTTTTTTATCATTAGCCATAAGGGCTTCAGAGAGATATGTATAAATATGAAGGGAAACTAACCAAGGGATTTACATAGAAAATGTGTTGGATAGAGACAGATAAGTTATACAATGACAAAGAGAGAGCTGAAAGATGTTATTCAGTATACAAAGAGATGGTTAAAATAATTTTAAGCAAGTAATTGGTGAAGTTTGAGAGGATTATCATCTCATCTCTACCCACTAGCCATTGTTTGTATTGCAGTCTTGTGCACTCAAAAGCTCCAGTTAACATTTTTTGAGTTATTTGGTGTTGCAAAAAAAAACTAAAAGAACTTGCTTTTTGTGGGCAGTATATGGCCCTTTTCAAATACAAGTGCTTAAAATATACTGATGAGTATTTTAGTCTGTTATAGTTTTATAATATTTTTTTATTAATGATCTGTCTTTTGCATTTTGTCTGTATTCCAAACATAACTGTACTTGTGATAGTTTTACCTCATCAGAAAATCCATGATGCCATAGATGTGTGATTTTATCTATAAGTTATCTGATTTTCAAATGATAGTAAATCTTTTCCTCATTCTCCTCATCATTTACTTCATATTTTTTTTGTGTTTTTTTGAACTGGATCCTGGGACAGCTCTCCAACATACTAGCTTCAGTCAAACCATATAACCCATACTAGAATGGAAAATTGACGTTAAATAATGATGGTGATGATGGTATCATTGTTGTTTTGTGAAAATTGTTCACCTCTTCATCTGTTTTAGTTCTTTTAGATTTTGATTTCACATTTTTGAAATCTTTTCTCTTTTTTTTTCCTTTGCTGTTTTCTTTGATGTATATATTCCTCAGAAACCATTGTTTCTTGCTCATCACATGACAATGCTATTCATTGCAAATTTTAGGTGGTGGGAAGGCAATGAGCTGGCAGAATTATGAGCATATCAGACAAAATGCTTAGAGGCATTTCATCTGTCTTTACGTTCTAAGTTCTAATTACACCGAGGTCATCTTTGCCTTTCATCCTTTCAGGGTTGATAAAATAAATACCTGTTGAGCACCGGGGTTTATGTAATTGGCTTAATCTCTCCCTCAAGACTGCTCTCCTTGTGCCAAAATTTGACATCAATATTAAAAGGTGGGTGTTTACAGGCTTGTTTCTAGAACTGAATATAAAGCAATTATTCAAGCCATTTTTTGAGTTTAGATTCGTGGTGCTCTATAAACAAAGATTTGCTGTTCATGTTGCTCTCTTGGTTGGTCGCCATACTTACCTTTCTGGTTTTCTTGCCTAGTATTTCTAGTTCTTCAGAGCAAGAGACTCTGAAGCAGTTCTAACTACAATACCTCTACTACAAAGCTTATTGGCCTGTATCATCAATTACATGCTCTGTGTTTCAGCACTTGCAACAAGGCACTGTTCCAGAATAGCTCTGTGACCTTTGGGAGTTATTAGTACTAGCAAACCTATCTTGATATTTTTGCCCCATGTGTCTCCTCTTGTTAGCCATACTTTAAGCACTCGCTCATATTGTGATACCAAAGTGACAACCAGCAAAACACCGAAGTCTATGCTAATATCTTTTATTATTTTCAATCTTGTATTTTTTTGCACCATATACTGAAGCACAAATGTATGGAGATGGAAATACGTCTAGCAAATCCAGCCTATATTTTGGCTGAGCATTTTCTTTCGAATTTACAGGAAATAGTGCTATAAGTTTTTCAGCTGAGAGGATTTCTTTCAAGATGCCCTGAAGCGCTTGTCACTAAGGTTGATTCCTGTCATCAAGGTTCATTGAGATCTGTGTCGTTTTTTCTAAAGTATGGATATATCAATTTTCTTTATTTTCTCTTGTACTAGATTCTGCAATAAAGAAACACTTAACAGAACTCTACCAACTAGTTTTTTTTTCTTGGAAATGTGTTAAACTTGAAAATTCTATTTATTGTGTTTGAGGCACGATTAGTTTTAACACAGCTATTGTATGAATAATTTAAAGTACAAATACTGTCACTGTTGTTGTTACTGTTGCTACCTTCATATCCATCTGTTAGATTGCTTCAAATATTCCTATATAGTAATTATCTAAGTGTTCATTTTTTCTCCTTTTTGTTTATTCAACTGTGCATTTTGATTTCGGGCTTTTTTTTATTAACAGCCACATTTGTGTGTGGTAGCTAGATTGAGAGTAAAAATGTTGTGCATGTAAATAAATAAAGAAAAGCCTACAAAAACAAATTTTTTTTTATTGTTTACTCTCCAGGTATCTAACGTAGGCTTTTCCCAGAGTATTATAATCTTTTTTAACGAGTCTTCTAAAGAAAATTTCATTTGATGATGATATAAAAGTGGTCTAGCTTCAGAGCAAAATAAACAGATGTGTGCACACTTTGAGGATCAATGATAATATCAGCAGTGGAAGCAGTAGCTCAGCATTGACAACAATTATAATAATAGTAAACATTCTTTATTTGCTAGAAGCACAGTAAATGGGGTACATTACAAAGATAGATGGCAACAACAGTGAGAAGCTTACAGTGAATGTAAAAAGTTATGTTGAAAAAGAATATAAATTAATATAAAATTATATTAAGTACATGTCCCAGAAGGATGAGAGTCAGTTTGATTGAAATAAGGCATCCTGCTTAACCTTAAATGTGCATCAACACAACTATTTATTATTTATTATGGCTAGCTTCCAACCTGGGCCACAGCAACAAAGTTCACCCAACACATTTCTTGGTTTATCATCACTGCCTCAAGGTCCTGGATATGTTCCAGGTCAGTTTCTGCAATCAAGTTGTTGATGTAAGTGTGATGACATTTTTCTCTTCTTACATCACCATGAAGTGGGTCCCACAAGGACTGATTTGGATGTTTCTTGATCCGAGTGATGCATGCAGTGACCAGATAGTCGCAGCTGTCTTTGCTTGATCTTCTCA
Organism: Octopus sinensis; assembly: GCF_006345805.1. NCBI lineage: Eukaryota > Metazoa > Mollusca > Cephalopoda > Octopoda > Octopodidae > Octopus > Octopus sinensis. Next base: position 53,511,852 of record NC_042998.1, on the reverse strand, counting down.
CTGACTTTCAGCAGGTCTCCTTAAAGGCATTTACTCGTCATGCATTGCTACATCAACACAAGACCCAAGACATCGTATTTGTAATTTCCTTGATAGAAAATGACAAATGCAAAACAACATTGGAATCATCCAGCCACAACTGACATGCTACATACACATTCTTTCAGTGAATTTACTTGGAGGGTACTACCTCTTATGTGTATAGGGGAACTGATAAAGGGTTTCTACAGGTGGATGTTTAGTTTTACCACTGAATAAAGGTCACTAGTACACAATGTATTGGGTTATCCTGTAAATAAGGCAGTTTTTTTTAATACTTCTTTTATTTGCAGGATCCCTCTTCCAAAATTCACTTGTCTGTGACTAAAAATACTCCTCCAGTACTGTTCTCCCCTCGTCTACAGAATTCATATTCTTTCTGTCCAAAAGATTTTGAAGACTGCAGAATAAATGATAATCAGATGGGGCAATGTCCAGCGAATATGGTGGATAGGGTATCGTTTCCCATTCAAACTGTTCCAGTCTTTGGAATGTCATCCTTGCTGTATGTAGCCAAGCATTATCTTGATAGAAGAATATCTTTTGTCTTGAAATCAAAGATAGTCGTTTTTCTTCTAGCGCTGACTTAAGCCACTCAAGCTGCTTGCAGTAGATCTCCTTTGTTATCATTTGGTTTGGGTTTAAAAGTTTGAAGTGGACTAAACCTTTCATATCCACCAAACAGATAACAACACCTCATGTGGGCAAAGACCTTTAGCTTGGGGTGCCAGTGTTTCTCCTTTCCCTAATCACTGTCTTTGGTGCTTCACATTTTCAAGAAGCAGGCTGGCCTAGATATGGCTCGTCATTAGACAAATCACAGTTCAAAAAAATTTCAATAAACATTATTTTCCTTGTGAAATTGGGTATGTCATTCAGAAAATCTGTGGGCTGCATGTGGTTTGTAGGTTGCATGTGACCTGTGGGTTGCATGTGGCCTGTGGGCTACATGTGGCTTGTGAGCTGCATATGTGGTCTATGGGCTGCACGTGGCCTGTGGGTTGCCTGTGGAATGAGGCTTGCATATTGCCTGTGGCCTACATGTGTCTTGTGGGCTACATATGCTACATGGTATTTGTGCTACATGTGGATTACATGTAGCCTGTGTGCCATAGTTTTCCCATGACTGGTTTGAACTTTAAATAGTTCCTCACTCAGAATTCACTTTTACTGCATGCATGTGTGTGGAGTTGGAGATGGATGGAATACTTTGATATCAAAAGAAAAGAAAAGAAGGAAAGAAAAAGAGCAAGGCAATTAATCAATTTATTCACATTTCTGCACATCTGATAATTTTGGATTTCTCACATAAATGAATAAGCTACCATTCTTGGCATGTCCACTTACATGATGAGAAGAGCCAAAAATGCAATATATTCATTTGGGACTTCCCCTCAAATGATATATGTCTATTCTGACAGAATATGCACATACATAAATGTCTTGGTTGAAAATGTTGACAAATGCTTTAGAATTTATATGATGTACATTATGCAGAGAAAAAGGTAACAATTTTTTACATAACTGATACTATCAATTCAATATATTTAAGTATTATGTACACGGATATGGCTGCCTATCTCTTAAGAGGCATTCTGACAGCTGTCAGAATACATAACTTACAGCTCTATCAAGGCCTTTGATAGACATAAGTTCCATATTGGTAACTTATGTAATAAAGAAGCAATACATATTAGATGCATGCAGATTAGCAATTGCCATGAGATTCCCCAAACAGCAGGCAGTTTACAACATGGTTTAAATATCACAACCCACTTGGGCATACCATGGCATGTCTTACTGTGCATATCAGAAGTTTTGTGGCCATTTGCAGTTTATAACCTATTTCAGATATTTCAGACATAATAAATTGCCTTTATTTCAATTAATTTAAAGAATAATGAAGAAATGAGAATTAGGGTTGATAAGATTGACTAAAACCCTTCAAAACAGTGTTCCAGCATAGATAGAGTCTAATGAATAAAATAAATAGTGAAGGTACATGGCCTAGTGGTTAGAACAGCGAACTCGCGGTCGAGGGATCGCGGGTTCAAATCTCAGACCGGGCGATGTGTGTGTTTATGAGCGAAACACCTAAGTTCCATGCGGCTCCAGCAGAAGGTAATGGCGAACTTCTGCTGACTCTTTTGCCACAACTTTCTCTCACTCTTTCCTCCTGCATCTTGCAGCTCATCTGCAATGGACCGGCGTCCTGTCCAGGTGGGGAACCTATACACCAAAGAAACCAGGAAACCAGCCCTTATGAGCCAGGCATGGCTCGAGAAGGAACAAACAACTGTTCCTTCTAAAGGATGAGGAATAAAATAAATAAAAGATCAAAAGAGAGACCTAATATTTTACTTGTAAGCAAGTTTTATATTCTGCAAGCAATGGACTCTTCTATATTCCACAGCAGACTTAGCAACAAGTTTCCTTTGCAAATGAGAAGGAGTTTCTCGTCTATATCAACCATATCTCCTCTTGTCATGATAACAATTTGTGATTTGGGATTTAGTCCCACTGTACAGCACCTTGGACAAATATCTTCTACTTTAGCCCTGGACTGACCATCATCATCATCATCATCATCATCATCATCATCATCATTTAATGTCTGTTCTCCATACTGACATGAGTTGGACAGTTTGACCAGAACTGGCAAGCTGGGGAACTATACCAGGCTCTAGTCTGATTTGGCATTGTTTCTACGGCTGGATGCCCTTCCTAATACCAACCACTTTACAGAGTGTGCTGGATGCTTTGCCATGGCACCACACAGGCACTTTTACATGGCACCGCATGGGCACTCTTATGTGGTGCTACACAATCACTTTGATGTGGCACTCCATGAACACTTTTACATAGCACTGCCATGAATGCTTTTCACTATCAGAGGGACTGGTCTTAACACTTCCGCCAATGTTTTACAAGTGAATTTGGCAGAGAGAAACTGTATGGAAGCCTGTTACATATATGATGCCCCCTCCCTCAATATTGCTGGCCATGTACCAAAATTTGAAATCTATTATTATTATTAGTATTATTATTATTATTATTATTATTATTATTATTATTATTATCATTTAGATTTGCTGTTGGATGGTTTGACAGGGAGCTGTCCAAACTCCAAGTGTCTGCTGTGACATAGTTTCAATGGTGGGATGTCCTTTCTAATGCCAGCAATTATATTATATTAACAATTATATTATTTTTATATATCTAAATATTATTAGGGTAAGCAGTAAAGATCCCTTCAGTCATCAATAACCATGGAATACACCTAGAAAGTTCCCCTCCAAGACACAAGACCGGGCAAGGCTGTATTTTTAAGGCAGAGAGCTAGTAGAAATGTTAGCATGCAGGGCAAAATGCTTAGCGGTATTTCGTCTACCGTTACATTCTGAGTTCAAATTCTGACGAGGTCGATTTTGCCTTTCATCCTTTTGGGGTCGATAAATTAAGTACCAGTTATGCACTGGGGTCGATGTAATCGACTTAATCTCTTTGTCTGTCCTTGTTTGTCCCCTCTGTGTTTAGCCTCTTGTGGGTAATAAAGAAATAGGTATTTCATCTACCGTTTTGTTCTGAGATCAAATTCAGCCTTTCATCCTTTCAGGGTTGATAATTTAAGTATCAGTTATGCACTGGGGTCGATGTAATCGACTTAATCCCTTTGTCTGTCCTTGTTTGTCCCCTCTATGTTTAGCTCCTTGTGGGCAATAAAGAAATAAGGTTGTATTTTTTGATGGCAGACTAGCAGTCACCCATGCTTACCAGTATCACATCTCCATGCCAACATTATTATCCAAGGTAAAGGCAAGGGCTAATACAGCTTGGCACCAGTGATGTTGCAACTCATTTCTACAGCTGAATGAACTGGACCAACATGAAATAAAGTGACCTGCTCAAGAATGCAAGGATCGAAATCACTACCTCATTATTATTAGGAATTGTATGAAAAAATCTGTTAAAATATTTTGTGTATTGTAGAAGTATGAATCAATTTATTGCATTTAGACTTTAACAACAAAATCCTATATAGAACCCCAAAAGTCATATGGAAACTTGTTGAGAAACATTGCTATAGGTGATTCAGTCAATCCAAGCACTTGATAGGTACTAATTTTATCAATGCTGGAAATATGCTGTGTAAAGTTGATTCAGTCAGGCCACTAATTAGAAACTCAAAGATACATAACTAACCACCACTATTCAAGTTGTCTGGTTCTCTACTGACTCTGCCATTTACCATTATTTCTAATAATAATTCTTTCCACTATAGGTCATAAGGCCTGAAATTTTGGGACAGGGAGCTAGTCGATTACATTGACCCCAGTACTCAATTGCTACTTATTTTTATCAACCCCAAAAGGATTAAAAACAAAGTCAACCTTGCTGGAATTTGAACTCAGAACATAAAAATAGATGAAACAATGAATGCATTTTGTCCTGCATGCTAATAATTCTGCCAACACACTGCCTTAGTAATGATGATGATGATAATGATGATGATGATAATGATGACGATAATAATAATGATAACAATAGTAAAATTAATAATGGTTTCAAATATTCAACTGGTACTTATTTTATGAAACCTGAAAGGATGCCAGGCAAAGCCGACCTCAGTAGAATTTGAACTCAGAGTGTGAATATGGACAAAATACCACTAAGCATTTTGCCGTGTGTGCTATCAATTCTGCCAGCTCACTGCCTTAATAATAATAATAATAATAATAATAATAATAATAATAATAATAATAATAATATAATAATAATAATAGACAAGATGAAGAGCACAATGTGATTGCAATAGATGTTTTATTGGTTGAATGATATTTTGACAGCAAGCCTGTTGTTGTAAAGTTCAAAATAAAAATTGATAAAAATTCAAAATTATAGAAATTTAAATCTAAAGTATGAATGAGAGCAACCAGCATCTTCATTTTGGTGGAATGACATAATCAGTCTTGAAGTTTCAATTTTATAACTGGCAAAAAGGAAAAGACAGAGAAAAAAGGAAAGAAAAAAAGAAGAGGAAAAGAATATTTAATCAAACAGTTTTGTATAAATTTGACGAAATTCTACTGTCATTTTATTCATTCCTCCAGGGTGTGATGCTAATAACCCACAAACATATTTCTCCTCGTGCATTTTGAGTATTGAAAGTGAAGGAGATTCAGAATATTTTCTAAGAATATGCACTTTCAAGTCTTTTTCAAAGTTGCAGTTGTTTGAAGCAAAATAATCAGCAAGTTCTGTCGAACAATTGTGATTGTGCCTGACATCATATCTGTTCCCATTAAACATCTTGTTTAATTGTTCTTTTGTACAACCAACATAAATCAAGTTGTGTTTTATGCATTCTGCCATATACACCAAATGGGAATCTCTGGTACTTAGTTTATCAAGCCTGAAAGGATGAAAGGCAAAGTAGCCCTCGACAGAATTTGAACTCAGAATGTAAAGACTGACAAATTGCCACTAAGCATTTTCCCTGGCGTACTTACGATTCTCCCTGCCCAATAATAATAATAATAATAATAATAATAAAAATAATAATAATAATAATAATAATAATAATGATAATAATAATAATAATAATAATAATGATGATAATAATAATAATATAATAATAATAATAATAATAATAACTAGCGATAGTCAAACAATTCAGTGACGACATCAGAATGCAATTCGGCCTCGATAAATGTGCAAAAGCTACCTTTATCAAAGGAAAAATGACAGAAACATCTAACGTTAACCTTGACCAGCAGAATGTCATAAAAGAACTAGACCCAGCGGAGAGCTACAAGTACCTAGGGGTAATTGAAGGGAACGGAATAAGGCATTCAGAGATGAAGGAAAGGATCAGGAGAGAATGCTATCGAAGAGTGAGAGCAATACTCAAGACAGAGCTGAATGCAAGAAACAGGATCGAAGCGATCAATGCATTAGCTATACCAGTCGTGACTTACAGTTTCAATATTGTTAACTGGTCAATTACTAAAATATGTCAGCTCGACAGAAAAATAAGGAAACTGTTGACAATGCATAGAATGCACCACCCTAAAGCAGATACAGTACGACTCTATCTGCCAAGAAAAGAGGGAGGCCGTGGTCTTTTACAACTGGCAATAACAATGAAGATTGCTACAATTGGCCTAGACACCTACCTGAAAAACTCTGAGGACTGGATGTTAAAACTTGTCTCAAAACATGAAAACAAGAAAGCATCATACTCAGTCACAAAACAGGCAAAGGAATATCTAAGTGAATTCCGAATACAACCAATTTCGGAATTAGAGATAGACATACAAGAAACAAGCACAGAAAAAGCTAAGCGCATGAAAACCCGTGCCAAAACTGCGGCCTTAGATATTCTGAATAATAAATGGCAAGAAAAACCTCTCTATGGCAAATACCCAAAGAGAGCGAATAATGCAGATATTGACAAAGCCCTGACTCATCAATGGTTAATGGCCTCTGGCTTAAAATCTGAAACAGAGGGGTTTATCATAGCAGCTCAAGATCAATGCCTACCAACAAGAAACTACCAGGCCAACATATTAAAGAATGGCAGTAGCCCAACATGTCGTGTATGCCAACAACAAAATGAAACCATTGATCATGTTGTCTCCAAATGCAGTCTTCTAGCGCCTACAGAGTACCTCAACAGGCATGATAGAGCTGCACAATATATTCACTGGGTAATTTGCAAAAACCTGGATTTGCCCCATGAAAAAAACTGGTGGGAACACAATCCACCTCCAGTGCTTGAAAATGACCACATCTCACTCCTCTGGAACTTCACCATTCAAACTGACAGGAAGATAGATGCAAATAGGCCAGACATCATATTGAAAGACTTCAGACAAAGAACATGCCTCCTCATTGATATGACTGTCCCAATCGATATAAACGTATCTGTCAAGACCTACCAAAAACTGAGCAAATATAAAGATCTTGAAATAGAAATCAGCAAAATGTGGAAGCTGAAGACTAAAACAATACCTGTTGTCATAGGTGCCCTGGGAATGATAGTGAAAGGGACTAATTGCTACCTAACTCAGATACCAGGAAACCCCAAAATGGCAGAAATTCAAAAGATAGTGCTCATGGGAACTGCTCATATCCTACACAAAATACTCTCTATGTAATCCCAAGGTTTAAAACAAACTTTTTTTTATTTATTTATTTATTTATTTTATTTTATTTTATTTTATTTTATTTTTATGTATAAGACATTCACTAGTACAACACCAAAAAAAAAAAAAAAAACCCAAATATATGGCACAGAACTTCCAACCTGTTGTCTCTTGAGGTCTCTGGGTGAGACTTGGAGCTAACTTGTACAGACATAAAGCAAAAGTCAAACATAGAATAATAATAATAATAATAACAATAATGATGATGATGATGATGATAATAATTAGAAACAATGGCACAAAATTACAGATTTACAAGAACAGGAAGGGAATGGGCAAATTAATTTACTCTTGCATTGTCGGTCAGGTTCACAGATTTAAAAAAAATAAAATAAAATATTACTCTGAATATTTGCAATTTTTATCTAACCATCAAATCTGAAACATCTTTAAAATATCTAAAATGAAATAGAATAAAAGAAAGATAGAAATCAACATTAAATTAGTGAGAAACAAATTGAAAGATGAAAACTTTTGTTTGAAGATGATGCTTTCATATTATCTTCAAAAGTAAGTTTAGTCACCAAATAATTTTATTGTTTGAGTAACTTGCATTGAATATTGTCATAGATATAATAATGAATTATAAACAAGATAAATAAAGTTAAACCTGAAATAGAGCTAATTGAATATATCATCATCATTGATTTTAATGCCCACTTTTCCATGCTTGCATGGGTCAGATGAAATTTGTTGAGACAGATTCTCTAAATCAGATGCCTCTGTTGTCACCAACCTTCACCTGTTTCCAAGCAATGTAATATTTCTCCGTACAGAAAAGTAACAGTGCAATTGTTACAGACATCTATGTATCATACATAATATATAAATATACACCACTAATAGGAAAGTCACTATCGTTTTCATCCAAGATAAAATCTCTCTGTTGCCATGCCGAGTTCATAGTGCAGAATATTCCCAACTCTCTCACAGGCTATGTTAATATCATTGACTATTTGACTTATAGTCAAATGTCTGTCATCCATCAGCATGTGGTGAACAGTGGAGATGTGTGGCTTAGTGGTTAGGGTGCTGGACTCATGATCATAAGATTGTGGTTTCGATTCCTGGACCAGGTGACACATTGTGCTTTTGAGCAAAACACTTCATTTCACATTGCACCAGTTCACTCAGCTGGCAAAAGTGAGTAATCCTGCAACAGACCAGGATCCTATCCAGGTGGGGAATATATACGCCATGAAAACCAGGAAACCAGCCGTTATGAGTCAGTATGACTTGAGAAGGAAACTTTAACATTAACTTTATGTGGCAAACACAATCAATGTTTTCTTCAGTGGTGGTAGTTGCAGGATGTCCAGACATTGGGTCATCTTCAAGATTCTCTCTTCTTCTCCTAAATCCAGCTGCTCACTTTTGCACAGTTGATAAAACTGAAGTTTCATCCCCTAATTTAGCAACCATGTCAGCATGAATGTCTTAGGGGGCCAAACCCATTTTTCTGTAGATACTTAATAACATTACATTGCTGTATATTGACCATTTTCAAGAGAAGTCGCTATTAGTTACTTTGGAAGTATTCTTTCAACAGTCAGATGTCAGTTTACCCAGAAAGAAACAATTCAGTTATTAATAAAGAAAGATGAAATTTATGCATGCAAGATTTCACAGCTTTGGCATCACTCCTTCATAGTCAGCCTATGAACTTTTCAGCCCAATATTGATAAGTTATTCTTAAACTTGTTTCAGTCATTTGACTGTGGTCATGTTGGAGCACTGCCATAAAGGATTTTTGATTGCAGAAATAAACCCCAGGACTTATTGTTTATAAGCCTAGTACTTATTCTATCGGTCTCTTTTGCTGAACCTCTAAGATAAAAGGGATATAAACAAGCCAACATTGGTTTTCAAGTGATGGTTGGGATACAAAAACAGATGCAAAGACACACACATATAAATACATATATATATATAGATACCACGGGCTTCTTTCAGTTTCCATCTGCCAAATCCACTCATCAGGCTTTGGTCAGCCTGAGGCTATAGTAGAAGACACTAGCCCAGGGTGCCATGCAGTGAGACTGAACCCAGAACCGTATGATTAGGAAGCAAGCTTCTTACCACACAGCCACAGCTATATTATTTATTAATACTTATTTAATGCATACCTTTCCTTCTTTTGACACTAAACTCTGCTTGCGAAGACCTCTTGAGGAAAGTGAAATTGAAATCAAATTCAATGACTGGCATCCGTGCTAGTGGAGCACTAAGAGCACCATCCAAGTGTGATCATTGCCAGAGCAGCTAACTGGCTTCTGTGCCGGTGGCACGTAAAAAACACCATTCAAGCATGATCATTACCAGCGTCACCTTACTGGCACTTGTGCTGGTAGCACAGGAAAAAATATTCAAGCAAGGTCGTTGCCAGTGCCACTGGACTGGCTCCTGTGTAGGTGGAATGTAAACAACATCATTTGAGCATGGCCATTGCCAGTACTGCCTGACTGGCCCTCGTGCCGGTGGCACGTAAAAGCACCCACTACACTCTCAGAGTGGTTGGTGTTAGGAAGGGCATCCAGCTGTAGAAACTCTGCCTGATCAGATTGGAGCCTGGTGCTGCCATCTGGTTCGTTAGTCCTCAGTCAAATCGTCCAACTCATGCTAGCATGGAAAGCAGATGTTAAACGATGATGATGATGTATTTATATAATGCTGAGTATATATTTTCAGAAACAAAAAAAGAAACAAGGGTAAACATAAAATGTATTTTAAAGAAAATTTTGGTATTTTTCCACAGCAGTGTATTCCAAAATCATAATAATAGCATTATATGATGAGGCTATTTTCTTAGGAAATAACTTAGTTGGTAAGCAAAAAGAAAAATAGTTGAAACAAGTACTTGCCAGCATTTTCTTCACCTGATCAATGGACACAGAAAATATGAATAATTTGGATTACTGTCATATGCTATTGTTGCTGTTGGTAGTGATAATAGTGGTAGTGGTGGTGGTGGCAGCAATAGCGGTAACAGCAGTGGTTGTGATACCGGTGATTGTAATGATGGTGATAGTAGTAGTTGTAGTGGTGATGGTAGTGGTGATGGTGCTGGTGGTGGTGGTTGTGATGGTGGTGGTGGTGGTGGTGGTGTTGGTGTCATGGAAGTGACAGCTGTGGCGGAAATGATGATTCCAACAGTGTTGACAATTATGAGGACTGCTTCGATACAGACAAAGGAAGGAACAATAAGAAAGAACGTCGAGCCATTTCTTGGGGGTTGCTTGGGAAGGTAGGGAAATGCCAGCTTCTCAAGTCTGGATTAAGAAGATGCAATCATGTGCAAATGAAGAAGGAAAGATAGTATTTCAGAATTTTAGAATATAAAAAGAAAAAATTATTATGAATTGTGGGACAAAGAGAATAAAAATAAAAAAATAAAAAAGTATCAAATTGAAGAATATTGTCAGAATATTAAATAACAAACAGAAAAAGGGAGAATAAACTATTGTTTGGAATTGAGCCAGAGGCAAGTAAGAATCCATTAGAATAAGAAGATTATTTTCAGAATTGTTGCAAAAATGTTCACCGGATGAAATCTTTAGGAACAGGAAAGAGTAAAAAAACAGTATACTATTTGCAAAAGCTTGCCAGTTCTTGAATACACATCTTATGGCTTATCAATTGTTTCTTTGCAAGTTGAAGAGCAGGCAGTTGCTTTGAATTATTCCACAGTAAAGCTTTTACAGATAATAAGCAATGCTTGTCATTTCATTGTATGTTTGTTTTTTTTTGTTTGTTTTTTGCTCTTTTGCTATTTTGTCAAATTATTCAGAAAATAAAAGTTGTGCTCGTGGTCATTGCAGAAGCTTCTAGACTATAGGATCAAGGTTGTAGTGATTCCAGATTGATCTAGTCCTGTGGAGAAAGGATTGAGAAGGTAGTTTAAGATGGGATCCAAAGAGTAAGAGACAGAAAGTGATGAATGGTCTGGATGAAGAAATACAAGGTCATATCAAAAAGTACCCAGATTAGTTATGTTTAATAAAAAATGATTTGTTTACCTAAGTTTTAACATTATCTCCTTCAAAATTGTCACCTTGCCCAGCAATACACCAGTCTCAGCATTCCTGCCACTTTTGGAATCTGGTCTGGAGGTTGTTTTCTGTAAATGAGGTTGAAGACTTTCTATGATTTGCTCTTGATCTTGACAGCAGTGTTAAAATGGCAACCTTTGAGCTGCATTTTCCCCTTGGGAAAGAGACAGAGGTCCGTGGGTTCTAAATCTGACGAATAGGGTGGGAGCAGAAGTGATACCATGTTGTTTTTGGTGAGAAACTCTTGAGTGAGGAAAACTCTGTGACAAGGTTTACTGTTGTCATGAAGAATCCAATTCTTCACGCTCCATAGATCCAGTTGCTTTCATTAAATGTGCCCTTTTGTAAACATCATTGATTGTCCTCCAACGATCTTTATGCACAAGCTGAGGTATTTTCTCCACATTTCCTGGGGTGACACACGTGGCAGGTCATCCGGATTACTCATCATATTCCAGGGATGTCCTTCCACTTTTAAAACATGTGTGCCACTCAAAACATTGCTTGTGACCCATTGCCTTGTCGCCATAAGCTTGCTGAAATATGGTCAATACCTCTGTGACAGACTTCCCAAGTTTAACACAAAATTTCACGTTGGCTCTTTGTTCCAAGTTTCTTTCCATGACAAAAATCACAGACTACAGCATACGTGTGATCATAAAAACACAAGTTTCACAACTCGCAAAGTCAACACAGCAATGACACTCAGCATAATGCCTCGTGAAGGTCACTGCTAGCTCTCACTGCACACACAACCATGTGCTGCCATCTGTTAATGCACTACAGAACCAGTCCAGGAACTTTTTGATTCCACCTTGCCTATGCATCATGTTAATTCAGAAGACCAGGACATGGCAGCAGAAGAGAAAAAAACAGAAACAGTGTCTTTGAGTTATTAGCAGTAGCATGTTGGTGAATGAAGATCTTAGAATAGAATCAAAAGATGGATCTTTCTAAAATGTGAAGATGTGCATAGGTAGAGAATTGTGCTGCAGCATCACTTGGATTTTTGTTGTGCTTTAAAACCTATTTGTCATATGGCCTTTCTTAAACCCAGACCAGTACTCTGACTCTCCAAATGTACTTTACATTTTCCTGAGTATATCTATGGGTAAAGTCATCCTAGACATAACCATTTCATTGTTTAGTATTTCTATGACTACATTACTCTAATATGCTCCTCATATTTTCAGACACTAGGGTAAACAAAGGGAATTTGGCAACTGTTTCTAGTAGATAAAATGACTATAAAACAGCTACCTCATGTCACTTCTCCATTTCTTTTTTTTTTTTCTAATATCAAAGTGTGATGCTTGTTCTTGTCAGCTTAATAACTTGATATATTCCTGATATGTTTCAGCTTAATTTGTTGTTGTTGTTTAATATTATTATTATAAAGATATTGATGCATTCTTCACCTTTGTCCTTGGCTGACTTAGACTTGCAGTGAGTGGATTTGGTGATTCTGAAATATATGCAAAAAGATTCTCTTGGCAGGATCATGGAAAACTATATGACCTTATAGAAGGTAAGTCAGCTTTCAACCACTGCGATGTATAAAAATATCCTTTGATTTTCAGGGGGTTGTTTTGCAGGTGTTATGATGGTGGTAAAAAGCCATCAGGAATTTATAAGCTGTCATCTTCACTTGTATTGCTGTACTGCAATTTTAAAGGAACAACTTCACATTCTAGTGATATGGGTGTTGGTTGAGTGAAGGATATTAAGAGAGATATAGAACAAGAGGAATTCTTTCAGTCCTATGCTTAGCTATCTTAAATGGTTCATAAAAATCAAATACCCTGCAGATCTTGAAATGAGTAAGTGCCTTGAAATGCCAGAAGATTCAAGAGATATGATGTATAGTGCCTTAGAAAGATATAATGTAGTTTGGTTTGCTTTGTATTTGTATTTAGATGCTAGGTAAGTGTTATGGTTAGGTGCTTGGAGTGATTATGTATTGGTCTGGTTTAAGAGAAGGTAAGTTGATCAACATTGTTAAAAATCTCAACAACAGACGTAGGAGTGGCTGTGTGGTAAGTAGCTTGCTTATGAACCACATAGTTCCGGTTCAGTCTCACTGCGTGGCACCTTGGGTAAGTGTCTTCTAATATAGCCTCAGGCCAACTAAAGCCTTGTGAGTGGATTTGGTAAACGGAAACTGAAAGAAGTCCGTTGTATATATGTATATATATATGTATGTTTGTGTGTCTGTGTTTGTCCCCCTAACATCGCTTGACAACTGAGGCTGGTGTGTTTGCATCCTTCTAACGTAGCAGTTCGGCAAAAGAGACCAATAGAATAAGTACTAAGCTTACAAAGAATAAGTCCTGGGGTCGATTTGCTCGACTAAAGGCGGTGCTCCAGCATGGCCACAGTCAAATGACTGAAACAAGTAAAAGAATAAAAGAGTTATGTCAGTGATATTTAGATTATTTGCTCAAATTCAAATACCTAAAATTAAGCATGAACTTTTTCAAATCTCATCAACATTTGTTTTGAATATTCTAGAGGCACTAGAATACACATGCATATCTTCATTAAATGATTGTTTTTTTTTCCCATTGGTGCAAGGCTATAAATCTACTAGATGAAGTACAATATATATATACTAGTATATACGAGGTACTTATTTTATTGACTCTGGAAGATGGGACGTCTAATTCAACTTCAGTGAGATTTTAACTTAGAATACTTTTTTAGATAACTGAGACACTTATATTTCTAACACCCTTTAAGTTATTGATGACAAATCATTTATAAAGCCACAAGATAGCTTACTTCCTAACCACATGGTTCCAGGTTCAGTCCCACTGTGTGGTACATTGGGAAAGTGTCTTCTATTATAGCCTCAGGTTGACCAAAGCCTTGTGAGTGGATTTGGTAGACGGAAATAAGAAGAAATATAAACACACACACATACACAAACACACACACATATATATATACGCACACACTCTTTTACTCTTTTATTTGTTTCAGTCATTTGACTGTGGCCATGCTGGAGTACCGCCTTTAGACAAACAAATTGATCCCAGGACTTATTTTTTGTAAGCCTAGTGCTTATTCTATCGGTCTCTTTTTGCCAAACCGCCATGTTATGGAGACATAAACACACCAATGTGGGTTGTTAAGCGATGGCGGGGGAACAAACACAAACATACATATATATATATATATATATATATATATATATATGTATGTATGTATGTATGTATGTATGTATATATATATATATATATATATATATATACATACAATGGGCTTCTTTCAGTTTCTGTCTACCAAATCCACTCACAAGGCTTTGGTTGGACCAAGGCTATAATAGAAGACACTTACCCAAGGTGCCACGCATGTGGTTGGTAAGCAAGCTACTTACCACGCAGCCACTTTTGCAACTCTATATGTATATATTTATGCATATGAGTCTGTATTTGTCCCCACCACCATTGCTTGACAATCGATGATGGTGTGTTTACATACACTGTAACTTAGCAGTTCAGCAAAGGAGACCAATAGAATAAGTACTAGGTTTACAAAGAATGAGCCCTGGGTTTAATTGCTTCAACTAAAAACTCGTAAAGGCGGTGCTCCAGCATGGCCACAGTCAACAAAATTGAAGCAAGTAAAAGAAAGAAGTAAAAAGAAAAAGAGCTGCATAACTAAATGTTCAGATTTTAGTCAGAAGAAAGACTTCAACAATTAGCATTTCAGAGAAGAAGGATGGAGCTTAATGCTTATTATGGTTTCAAGTGAAAGAGGTACATTCAGTATGGCAAGAAGAAGAGTAAATGAAGGGTTTTTATTTGGAGTAGTGTAGAGGAGTAAGATATTTTGTTCCTTCTCGAGCCATGCCTGGCTCATAAGGGCCGGTTTCCCCAGTTTCCTTGGGACGCCGGTCCATCGCAGGTGAGCTGCTAAATGCAGGAGGAAACAGTGAGAGAAAGTTGTGGCGAAAGAGTCAGCTGGAAGTTCACCATTACCTTCTGCTGGAGCTGTGTGGAGCTTAGGTGTTTCGCTCATAAACACACACATCATATAGTCTGAGATTCAAACCCACAATCCCTCAACTGTGAGTCTGCTGCTCTAACCGCTAGGCCATGTGCTTCTACACAGAGGAGTAAGATATGAAGAAAAGAACCCATAGAGTGAAATGAATAAATGATCCATGGTTGTGTGAATGCTGAAAAAAAAAAAGCACTGCTGATTGTTGTAATTACATTTCTAATCCTTTATTCACTGCAGTCCTGTATGTTTGATTTTCATTCACTTCTGCATCATTTCCTTTCACAACATTCTTTTATTCTTTTACACGTTTCAGCCATTTGACTGCAGCCATGCTGGAGCACCACCTCAAAGGGTTTTAGTCGAAGAAATTGACCCCAGGATTTATTGTTTGTAAGTTTAGTACTTATTCTTTTGGTTTCTTTTGCTGAACTGCTAAGTTACAGGGACATAAACACACCAACATCGGTTGTCAAGTGAAGGTTGGGGGACAAACACAGACACAAAGAAGCACACATAAATACATACATGCATGTGTGTGTGTATATATATATATAAATATATATTATATTAAATTAGAGATAAAACCACTATTAGGCAAATCATACAATGAAAAACTCAAGCCAATACATAAGATTAATTAATTTATATTATTTTAAATATATATCAAAATTATTAAAAAAAGATAATTAGTATAACACTACGATCGTTTCATGGCTGTCCAATTCTTAAAATTTCAGTTCATTGATTAAACCTTGCTAAGTTAAATATTTAAATCACCTGAAGAATGACTGTAACCTGAAATTTTAAGAATTGGACAGCCATGAAACGATCGTAGTGTTATACTAATTATCTCTTTTTAATAATTTTGATATATATTTAAAATAATATAAATTAATTAATCTTATGTATTGGCTTGAGTTTTTCATTGTATGATTTGCCTAATAGTGGTTTTATCTCTAATTTAATATAATATAATATTTTACTATAAAATTGGATTCAATCCTAAATCTGATTTTTCCCTGTAAATTTGGATTATTTCCCTAATATTTTATTATATATATATATATGAGGAGCTTCTTTCAGTTTCCATTTACCAAATCCACTGACAAGGCTTTGGTTGGCCCAAGGCTATAGTAGAAGAGACTTGCCCAAGATACCATGCAGTAGGACTGAACCCGGGACCATGTGGTTGGGGAAGCAAGTTTTTTACCACACAGCCACACCTGCACCTATAAATTTTTTAACTAACTCAAGTCAGCTTGTTCTTAGAACTGAATAAAACCTTCAGTTGTTGCATCTTGAGAGTCTACATACGACACTGATATATATTTTGACAGAACATAGCAAGAAGCTTCTGATGCAGAATGGTCAAGAAAGACTTAGTTGTGCCAGGTATTTCGCATGCTAAATACTACCGAAAACATTGTAAATATCAAGGAGAAAGCTTTTTTTCTTTCACCAGAGTTGTCTGTGGCCAGAGATTATTAGTGTTTGTTGTAGAAGAGGATGTTTTAAATTGATCATTCATCACTTTATTTGAAATTATTCTAAATAGGGCACACAAGCCAAGTAAAAGAGAGAAAAACTCTATATATACTCTTTAAACATGCACATTTAGGAAAGCAAATAATGGATTGCAATAAAACATGAAAAAAATTTAATTGAGGGCAATAAATCACAATAAATGAGATGACAATGAAGGAGCTAATAAAATAGGTTTAAAATAATATGAAAAGAACCTATTAAAATAACATAAAATAAAATTTAAAAAAACAGAACCTATAAAAATGCTAAAATGAGGGAAACTACCAGCATGTGGTAAGGTATTTATTAGATCTAAATTTAAAAACTTCAAGATCAAATTTTACAGAGTGAGTATATTTCACACTTCTGTCATACTGAGAAAATTCACTGAGGGTCAACTAAAAAATAATGAGATTCAAACTAGTTAAAGAAAACCACTATAACATAATTTGTGCTTAGTGAACAGTGTTAACATATCCACCTGGGATCTGCCCTATTAATTTCTTCATCGACATATCTCTGAGATGGTATTGTGTTGGCATTTTAATTTTACTTCCAGTTACTTAATTAAGCATCTCTGAACATTTTACAAAGGAAAGGAAAATAATTTTTACACTGTTATGTTTGAGAAGCATTTCATATGAACAGTAGGTGTTTGTAAATCATTAATAATGCTTGTTATTTATTTATTTTCCCTATGTTTCCTTTTTTTCTCATTAGATGAAGCATTACTGCCTATGACGCAGGTGCAAGCTGAATCAGTTTTTCTCAATAAGTGATTGGAAGGAAAACTAAAATTAAATTTATGCAAATGATGAAAACAGATGAATGTGAGCACCATTAATTATTACTTGTTTTTTAAATGTTTTATTTTTTTTACCAGTCTTGCTAGCTTGTATCTTTATAAGTGACAAAGTGATTCTTTTTTGCTTTTATCTTGCTTGATTTCCAACAATAGGCATATTTTATAAGCTTCTTCTAATTCCTAGATGAATACGGCAAGGAAATGTGCATATTGTTGTTGTTGATCAGCACGCCACCCATATAGTGGAGGCACATGGCCTAGTGGCTAGAGCAGCAGACTCGCAATCGAGGGATTATGGGTTCAAATCTCAGACTGAGCAATGTGTGTGTTTATGAGCGAAACACCTATGCTCCACGTGGCTCTGGCAGAAAGTAAAGGCGAACTTCTGCTGACTCTTTTGCCACAACTTTCTCTCACTGTTTCCTCCTGCATCTTGCAGCTCACCTGTGACAGACCGGCATCCCGTCCAGGTGGGGAACCTATATGCCAAGGAAACCGGGAAACCGACCCTTATGAGCCACGCATGGCTCGAGAAAGAACAAACGGTAGAAAAAAAAAACCCCACCCATATCAGTTTTAGTGAACAGATCTATCACGAAAGGAATTCCATCTATGACCATTCTTTGTTTTTGTATAATAATATTTGTGCTGTTCACTGTCATATTCATTAGCATCATAACTGAACATCCATATTTTTACGTTCTTGTTGGCCAGAGATATATTTTCTACAGTCAGATAGCCTTCCTGCAACCAATTCTCACTTACGATAATATACAATGGGCTTCTTTCAATTTCCATCAACCAAATTCACTTACAGGGCTTTAGTCAGGCTGGCCTATAGTATAAGACACTTCTCTAAGTTTCCACCTAGTGAGACTGAACTTGAGACAATGTGACTGGGAAGAAAACTTCTTCCCACGCAGCCATACAGTAGCTTTAGAAGCTTATAGGCTCTATGAAGATATATATGCAATATTTTATTTACATAGCACAAGCATAGAATAGCTTTATGCTTTACTTTTATTGCATCTTCTAGTCAGAAGGGAAAGCAGTACACATTACATTTTCACAGGGCCTTTGAGACTGAAGGGAGGGAAGGTTGAATGCACCCTCAAACTGGAAATCTAGCATGAATATTAGCAATAGAGTGGACTCTGTAAAAAGTCAACCAAGTACCAGGTGGTGCTGTTAACCTTTAGCATTCACATTTCTTTGTCAAATGTATTGCTTATTGTTTGGAATTAATTCTACATTATTTACATTTGACGGATATTTGTCCTCATCTTGTTTGTTGTTCACACAATGTTTCGGCTGATATACCCTCCAGACTTCATCAGGTGTCTTGGGGAAATTTCGAACCTGAGTTCTCATTACTAAGGTATTTTTCGATGTTATTATTATTATTCACTGCCTGGAATTGAACTCTGAATCTTGAGTTAGTAGCCCGTGCTCTTAACCACCACGCCATGAGCATGTGGCATAGTGGTTAAGAGTGTGGGCTACTAACCCCAAGATTCCGAGTTCGATTCTAGGCAGTGACCTGAATAATAATAATAATAATAATATCGAAAATACCTTAGGAATGAGAACCTAGGTTCAAAATTTCCCCAAGACATCTGATAAAGGCTTGAGGGTATATCAGCCGAAACGTGTTAACAACAAACAAGATGAGGACAAATATCTTTCAAGTGTAAATAATGTAAATCATGTACATAATTCCTCATCTCTTAAATACAGAACTGTAATTCTACATCTTCTTGTAGCTTTAAGATTTTGATGATGTGATTGTTTATTTTTAGAATGACATTGTAGGAGAGATGTAAGGGATTGGATCCAATCAGTTTTAGCATAAAGCACATAGAATAGTAGGGTTGGTTATGGCCAGTTCAGATACTAAAGAGTTAAACCATGTAACTGAGTTAGTACTTTTTAATGACTCCCCCAGAAAAAGTAGAATGGAATCCAGAACATAAAGACTTGGCACAAATATTACCAAGTATTCTATCTTGATCTTGTATCTTTCCAATTCAGGCTCTCTTGACTCTATCATCTCTCCACCTCTCAATCACCCTTATTGTGTCTAACTCCCTCCTGCCCTAAATCCCACTCTAACTACTACTACTACCAAACTTACCTCCTAGGATGTTAATTTCTGTAATCATATCCCTGCTTATGTCATCCCTACGGGTCTAAACCCACAACAGCTTAAATGGAATATGAAATGCATCAAGCTCACTGGTCTCAAGCACTGCAAAAATCCTGGACATACCTCTCCCTCTAAATTCAGCGAGTGGATAGATATAAAAGTGTGAATGACTTAACATTTCTGATTAGTCAACACTAGAAACAGTTTCTTCTTATTTTCTTTTCTTGTTTCTTTCTTACATTCCAAACAACATCCTTTTAGTATCATCACCATCACCATTTATTGTCCATTATTCCATGCTTCCATGATTAAGATGGAATTTATTAAGGCAGATTTTCAAGGGTTGGATGCCCTCCCTGTTTTCAAACAAGGTAATGTTCCCTCATAGCCAGACATGTTCTTTTTTTTTTTATAGAAGGCTGGAAATGAATAATATCACTATGATAGTGACGCTCATTTAAAACTATCACATGATGTCAAGACAAATGTATACACAAACTCACATATATATGTATATATATATGCCTCACAGATGCTATGTGGGCCTCACCGAAGCAATGTGACCAATGCTGATGTCGTGTAAGTAGCACCCATACCAGTGGCATGTGAAAAGCACCTTCTAAGCATTGGGCCTCATGGAGGCAATGTGGCCGATGCCAGTATTGCATAACCAGTACCTGTGCCGGTGTTTCCCAACTAGCACCTAGGCCGGTGGCACATAAAAGGCATTGGGTCTCATGGAGGTAATGACAAATGACTGAGACCTTTAACAACATGCCATGCTTGAGTAGAAGACCCATCAAGCCAAGTGGAATCATAGTCATGGCAGATACTGGTGTCATGCAACTGGCATCCATGCCAGAGGTACGTAAAAGCACCCATTGCACTAAAAAGGACATCCAGCTACAGAAACCATGCCAAATCAGACTGGTGTCTGGTGCAGCCCCTCAGCTTGCTTGCTCTGATCAGACCGTCCAACCCATGCCAGAATGGACAACAGACATTAAATTTTGATGATGATGATGATATATATAGATAGATAGACAGACAGACAGACAGGCACTTGAGCTTCTTTCAGTTTTTTTCTACCAAATCTACTCCCAAGGCTTTGCCCAGCCTGAGACTATAGCAGAAGATACTTGCCAAAGCTGGGAAGCAAGCTTCTTAACACCATTAGTCATGCTTGTGCCTATTGGTTGCATTAAGTTGAAAATTATAACTGAGAGACCATGATGACTGAATGAAATGAAAGTACTTGGCATTTATTTTCAATTGTTGCATATCTGTTTGTAGCTAAAAAAAAAAAAAGACAGATAAGCCATAAGAAAAGATTACCAAAATATTTGCCTTTGCATGAGAATGAATGTGAAATGATTTTAACCAAGATTTCAATGAGTGAAAACATGGTATTATGAATGTTATGAAGTAAAACATCTTTTATGTTTTTCTCTCTTTTTTTATTAATGTTTTCTTTGTGAGTATCTAGGGAGAGTCAACATAATTAACACATCCACTGGTTCAGTTCCACTTCTTTATTATTAATCAATTGGTTAAATATCCAACTAACTAATCGATTGTTTAATTTGTTTTGATTTTGTCTGTCAAAGCTCTTTCATTGCTACTTGCAACCTTTTCAATGACTTTTGATTTAGTCCGTTACAGAGATTGCATTTGTAAGTTTTTGCTTTTAATGAGACTTTTCTGTCAAAACATATTTACTGAACAAATGAAAGGGTATCTACTTGGGCAATAGACTTGTGTAAAATAGCAGCCAGATCTCAATAAAACCACACCATACTTAACAAAAAATAGCTAGTTACTTTAGATAATATATTCCTAGAAAAAGGGCCGTTCAAATTGGATCCTATGTCAAAAGAGGGCCTCATGTCCATGGTTGAGTACAGGATGCTATGCAGAATTTTTGGTATATCATTGTGGCTAATGGTAGAGCTTCAAATCCTCAAAGCTTCTTGGCTGCGATTGGTGTAGTACATAAGGCATAAAACATTGATCTTCAGCTTTTGCAGAATAGAGAGCCCCACAGACAATTTGCTAAGTGGGCCCAGCACTTCCTAGTGCTGGCCCTGCCTAGACATATTACAACTGTAAAAAATAAAGGTTGCTTATGATTTCAATGAGCAGAATCAAAGTTCTGTTCAATCCATTTACACCAAGGGTTAAACAACAGCAACAATAGATTCATTTTATAAAATTACACAGTAAACCCTTCTCACGAAATGTCTTCTGACTTAATCTTAGATTTTAGTTTATAATAAAAAAAGTATGCTGATTTATTGCTTTCATTGGCAGTCATATTACATCGTATATTGTACTCCTTCTGATATTTATTTTACCATTATTTAAATTTTACAGCAGAAATCAATATAAAAAAATATTGATCAAATTCCAGTTTTCTTTCGTATACGCTCTTCCCTCCTGAGAATTGAAGATTAAGAATAGCATTTTATTTTATATATACTTTGGGTTTTCTTCAATAATAATAATAATAATAATAAAAATGATAATAATAAAAATAATAATAATAATAAAAATAATAGTAATAATAATAATAATAATAATAATAATAATAATAATAAAAAAAATGATAATGATAATAATAATAATAAAGATGATGATAATAATAATAATAATAATAATAATAATAATAATAATAGCAATGATAATAATAATAATAATAATAATAATAATAATAATAATAATAATAATAATAATGATAACAACAATAACAACAATAATAATAATGGCGACAATAGTAATAATAATAATAATAATGATAATAATAATAATAATAATAACATAGCAATAATGTTGAAAGTCATTGCTTCATATGAACAATTACTCAATCATTTGAAATTGGTATATTTCTAATCTGACTTCATGGAATATAGATCCCTTTCATTTTAAGATTTCATTTCCTTCTTCTCAGTTCACATTGCTTCTTTTACTAACAGCTATTTTCAGTTTTATTTTTGGTTATTTATTTACATAGTATCGAAATTTCTTCAACAAGTGCAAACAGCATGGATCAGAATTTAATTTCTACCTCTCCATCTACTTCATCATTCTCTTCATAACTGTCAACATCAACATCATCACCGTTATCATCATCATCATCATCATCATCCTAGTATTATTTATTATTTGAAGTGGAAGAATTGTTACAGTATCAATAAAAACTGTCATACAGTATTTGTTCCAGCTCATTATGTTTTATGTTCAAAGCTCAGTAAAGTCAGCTTTGCCTGTTACTAATAAATATTAACTATCAGTCAAGTGCTAGTTGTACTTTATATGACAAACTACCTCCCCTCAAAAGTGTTGGCCTTGTTCCTAATTCAAATTCTGTCATGGTCAAATTTTCCGGTTTTTTTTGGGGGGGGGGGTCAATAAAGTAAGTACTAGTCAAGCACGGAAATTGATGTAACTGACTGGAACCCTCCCACAAAATTTCAGGTCATGTGCCTATAAGAGAAAGGATTAGTGTTGTTATTTTTACTACTTATTATTAGGTGTTGAGCTGGCAGAATCATTAACACACTGGGTCAAAATGCTTAGCAGAATTTCACTATGCTCTCAGTTCAAATTCCACTGAGGTCAACTTTGCCTTTCATCCTTTCGGGATCAATAAATTAAGTACCAGCAAAACACTGGAGTCAATGTAAATGACTAGTTCCCTCCCCAAAAATTTCAGGCCTTGTGCCTTTAGTAGAAAGAATCATTATTATTCATTACCTCTATCTTAGCGAAGGCAGTGGTATTGTTTACAGTTGCACTTGTTTGTTTGTTTGTTTGTCTGTGGACAAGATATCTCAAGAACTGCCAGATAGGTTCGGATGAAACTTTCAGAGATGTTTGGCCTCATGACTGGTATAAACTGATTAGATTTTTGGATCAATCTGCTACCAGACAAGGATTCGGAATCATTTTTGCGTTTTTGTCTTTTTGTTACTTAATTTTTGAAAGCGGGTGGGTTCATGTTTAGTATACTCGTTTGTGAGAGCAATCGAGTTTATTTCAGATATTCTCATTTTAAAAATCTTCTCTGGCTAATCGTTGAGAGGACATAGGTGTTACCTTGGTGGAGGTTTGTGCTCTCTTGTTATTATTTAAGGTGGTGAGCTGGCAGACCTGCTAGCACACCAGGCAAAATGCTTAGTGTCATTTCATGTCTTTGCATTCTGAGGTTAAATTCCCCATGAGGTTGACTTTGTCCTTCATCCTTTTGGGGTCAATAAAATAAGTACCAGTTGTTTACTGGGGTCAATGTAATCAACTTACCCACTCCTCTTAAATTTGTGCCAAAATTTGAAATTATTATTTATTATTTAAGATGGTGAACAGCATTTTGTCTGTTGTTAAATTTTGAGTTCAAATTCCACCAGGGTCATCTTTACCTCTCATCTTTTCAGAGTCAATAAATTAAGTACCAGTCAAGCAACGAATTCCAAGCCTTGTGCCCATATTAGAAAGGATTATCACTCTTCTTCTTCTTCTTCTTCTTCTTCTTCTTCTTCTTCTTCCAGGATGTGTGGGGTTCCCTGCTGTCCCTAGGATGAACTCCCCCTTTTGGGGAATTTTATAGTTTAATTTTATTGCCAAGTGTCTTTTACATGACATTCTACTGTTGTATTGTTCCTATGTAGTTTTTTTTTGTGTTCGACCCTTGTGGCCAATAAAGGAAACATTATTATTATTATCTTTATTATTATCATTAGCATGCTGGAGGAAATGCTTATGGTATTTCACCCATCGCTGCATTCTGAATACAAATTCCGTCAAGGTTGACTTTACCTTTCATCCTTTCAGTAGAATAAGTACCAGTTGAGTACTGGGGTTGATCTAATTGATTAGCTCCTCCCCAAAATTTCAGGCCTTGTGCCTATGGTAGAAAGAATTATTATTATTAATATTATTTATTGTCTTGTATAGCTTCTAACGCTGGAGATGTAATATGATACCAGCTGTTCACAACCAGTGAACTAAGGTAACACCCCTTATTTTTTGAGCACCATCTGGAGCATTTGAGCAGTTTCAAGCAATGCTGTTTTCTGCAAGTGCTGCACCCTTATTGCAGTCCATATTTATTCCATGTACTTCTCAAGATTTTTACTCACTGCTCCCAGGGCTCAGACAGTTATTGGTACTACTACCACCTTTTTCATCGACTACAACTGCTTAACCTCCCAAGCAAACATGCTATATCTATTGACTTTTCTTTCTTCCTTATTGCATAGCTTGTTGTCAGATGGGTGTGCTACATTGCATTATCATTTTCGATGATGCCTTCTGGGTTTATATTCATACCACTTTTTGCTCTGTCAAGTCCATACTCGTTGCAAAGTGTCCAATGGACAATTCTTGCTATATTGTCATGACGTCTCATATTCTTTCTGGGTTAGTGGCATACATTGACTGATTATTATTATTATTATTATTATTATTATTATTATTATTATTATTATTAGTAGTAGTAGTAGTAGTAGTAGTAGTAGTAGTTCTTAATTGTATACTATGGCAATTTTTTTCCTTCAAACCAACAGGTGATCCTTATATAGTATTTTTCTAAGAATTTAAGCTGTTCCATTCCTTTTGAAGCATTTAAATGTCTGTCTTCATGCTCAGCCACTCCAAGTACTATGCTGTTGGTTTGTTTTCTTGCAGGGTGATGGTAAATTTCTGATGGTATCTAGTAAGACTGCAACCTTTGCTGCTGGGCATCCACAAGATCTTGATATTTCTAGTTTTATTTCCACATATTGGGAAATCTTTTCTACAATGTTTTTGTCTGAAAAAATTATAACACTTTTATGAGGCATTCTGATTTTCATCTATGTCATATGAGGATATCTGGTCTAAGGCTGTGAGTTGGCAGAATCATTAGCATGCCAGGCTAACAACTGTGTTCTGAGTTCAAATTCTGCTGAGGTCAACTTTGCCTTTCATCCTTTTGGAGTCAATAAGGTAAGTACCAGTTGAGTCACATTGTATCATCATACTGAAGGAATGTAGCCCTAAATTTTGAATAATCTAGCCCTAAATTTTGAATAATCTAGCCCTAAATTTTTGTGCCTGTAATACCTTTGAATATAGACCTACCTAATCAAGCTTATCTGGAACTCTTCAAGAATGACAACAACAAAGTAAATAGAGGGATTTTAACGATTACATGGGTCACCACTTTTATCAGTATTGTTGCCTTTCTGTTGTTTTTTATCTTTCACTTATTTCAGCCATTGAACTGTGGCCATGCTGGGGCACTACCCTGAAGGGCTTTAGTTGAATATATTGACCTCAATGCTTATTATTTTAAAGTCTGGTTCTTATTCTCTAATGCCAAACTGCTAAGTTATTGAGACATGACTAATCCAACACCGGTTATCAAATGATAGTCACACACACACACACACACACACACATGATGTGTTCCTTTTAATTTCCCTCCTAACCCTTTCATTACCAACCCAGCTGAAACCGGCTCTGGCTCTCAGTACAAATGTCTTGTTTTCATAAGTTTTGAATTAAAATCTTCCACCAAACCTTAGTCACAATTTATGTTCCTAATACTAGCTGAATGATAACTAAGTTATTTTACTAAATCCTTTGTTATATTTAAAGTAACTGAAAGAAACACAGAACATCTCAAAATAAATTCAGTAATGAAAGGGTTAAATACCCACTCACAAAGTTTTAGCCAGCTCAAAATATTGTAGAAGATACTTGCCCAAGGTGCCATGCAATAAGACTGAACCTGGAACCATGTGGTTGGGAAGCAAACTTCTCACTACACAATGCTTTTTATAATATTTTCTATGAGAATTCAAAGTGACTGACTGAATACATTCTGAACTGCAGCATTGTTTGAAAGCTGAGACCATTTTTGAATTAGCTGTTATTGGCTACTTCAAAAATATGAAGCTAGATGAAATCTCTTTATTTGTCAATGTTGTCCTAGAGACATTTTGCGATTGATAATCATTGTGTACAACTTTATTCACTGTCTGATAGTGAGTAAAGTATGTGTATCTTGACCAAATATTAAATACACAGTAGCTTATAAGAAAAATGCTGTTGACTGCTTATGCTAACAACTGCTAAACAGAAAAAGAAAATCATATAATACATGGGCAATATTTGCAAGTTGTGTAAACAGAACCTGCCACTTCCAAAATGGTTTCATCCATCATGAAAGAACTGCAGATTTGGATCACACAATATATGACTAAAACAGAAGAAAACTTTCATTGTAGCCCTCGTTCATTCACCCTTGGTAAATTAGCAACAACTATCTGATCTCTTTAAATTTGTAGTGATCTTGTTACTTTTAGCTTTTAATGTTACAAGTTCTTCAAAGTTTTCCTGTATTTGTTAGGAGTAAAATTAAATATTTCATTTACATGTGTGTATATATATTTTTATGTGTTCATTCATGCGTATGTATGTGTGCATATATGCTGGTGTGTGTGTGTGTGTGTGATATGAAAATTGCTTTGTTGTAATATTTTCTTTTATCTATATTTTCATTTGATAAGATTATAACAAAAGTAATTACTTTTTGACTAAATTACTCTCGCTGTAATTTAACTACAAATTTATTAAATGCTATCACTAAATCACACACATACTGTTATCAGAAACTTGTTATTTTCATTAAATATTACAAGTCAGTAAGATTAATTTCTGTCTTAAAATATTGAAGAGAAGATTTAGAGGGGATAAATATTACAGATTTACTGGTAAGGAAAAAATGTCTGATGATGATTCTGTTCTTTTCTCTCTAGATGTTTTGTATAGGGTAAGAAAATGTTTTCTTGACATTTAAGCTAATTGGACACAGATTGTTTTTCCCTTACAATGAATTTATCCAAAAGATGGGTTCATGAAAGGTGAACTACTTAGACTGTATGGCAGACAACTAATGCGATGAATAGAAGTAAAGCCATACAAATTATAAGGTACACAAGCATTGAATTAAATAATACAACATATCCAGAATATATTTCTACATACTTTTTCTGTTAGTGAATTGAATTTTCTTTATAGCAATCACGTGTTAGTGATAGAGAGTATTATAATAAAATTCTTTATTTGGAATCACACCACATATTCTTAAAACATTTTGTTCGTCAATATTTAAACAATGAAGTCAAAGGGGATTGACTCATGATGTACCACGCACCCTATTCCAATGAACTTATTGAAGCAAAAGCACTTTATTGTTCGTCTGAAAGTTTACAAACTTTAATTGAAATGTCTTCGTTTTCATTTAATGTTGATTCTTTACTTCCAAGTAAAATACCTATATTTATATACAATTCTGAAAAGACAAATAGAAAATCTAATGACAGTTTTTAGTTTCTGCTGAGATTATAAGTTCTTTCATTCTGATTTATAATTTTCTACACTGCCCAGTAACTTTCTCACGAAAAGCACTGAATTACATAGATTGTTTTTCAAAACTTATTGTTTTGATCAAATCTTTTAATAAATAATATAGAAGTCACTGAGTATCAAAATGTGTTACTGTTGTTGCTATTGTTGTTGTTGTTGTTGCTGTTGTAGTAGTAGTAGTAGTAGTAGTAGTAGTAGTAGAAAAGGTATTGCAAAAGCAATTTTTTTTAATTGTTTTGGACACAGCAGGAGATGTTATGAGAGTAATACTGTCATGGAAATAAATCTATGCACCAAGGAATAATGAGGAATTATAAGAAAAACACATCATTTGTTTGTAAGGTATGTTACTGAAAATATTAATTCTATTAAATTGTTTTGTTGAATTTTTGACTTTGTTTTTAGATCATTCAAAACAGAAATAACACTGACTAAAGGATTATATATTCATATATATTTATGTATTTATTTTATATTAGAGTTTGTGAACAATAGCCTTGTTAGTTATAGGGTTCCAAGAGGCCAATTACTGATACATTGTATTTCTGAAAATGTGAGTGACAAAAGTGAGTGCTGGTAACTCAGTGTAAAGGACTTTGTTTCAAAGAGCCATATTTGTATTTTTTGTTTTTTTTTAATTTTGCCAATGTTTACATCCTTCATCGATATACATTAGCACAAGATATAAACATTTGTTGCAATACATTGCTATTGAAATAATGTTCATTAGAGAATATGTTGAGATTTAATTTCAGTATTAGAGTAAAATGTAACAAAGTGTCTTAAAGTCAATTATTATGGCAGAAATAGATATGAAATAATTAAATGTTATATCTTGTCTCATTAGATATAGGTTTAGCAACATAAAAGAAAAATGTTGCCACTGATATCTCCTCGTCATTTATCAAGTGCAGTAAATATATTTACAAAGTGCAATGAGTTCACAAACACAAATGCATATACATATACATACACACAAACAAATGCAAATGCACATACATGAGTATGCAAAGTTTAGAATGAAATCTGAAACAAAAGAATTTCTCTTGATAAATAAAATTTCGATCGCTAACAGGTTATGCCAAACAGCTGACTGTAATCTGCTTTACCTCTTTCTGTCTCTTCTACTATAAACGACTATTACAACTGCTGCTGCTGCTGCTGTTGTTGTTGTTGTTGTTGTTAAGCAACAAGATAGGTAAGGGTGATTAGGTGATGGTCTAGGGCTTGGGGGCAGGAGACCCCAGACCTTGGAAAAAAAAACTTGGTCGTCTTGTAGTCGAGGGCTCATTGTTGATGCCTGACACCACTGGGAGGTGGCACTTGAAGTCACTGGAAATGGAGATCTCCAGGTCCAAATTCTTGAACGGCTGCCGCTACTACTACTACTATACTACTACTACTACTACCTGCTACAATTGTCTCTGATCCCTTGCAAGTATTGAGTTCTACATTTGCACACACTAATTTGGAGGGGCAAGAACAGTCACCATTGCAAACTGAAATTATGTTTTAGTAGATTATTAGGTCAGCCTTTCTGAAAACTCATATTTCGAAGAGGTAAAATATATTACCTTTTCTATGTGTAGACCTCTTGACTTTTTTTTTTCAAGTCTTCATACTGTTATAACAACCTATGTTTACATTGAAAAGTTTACTTAGTAATTTGTCCAATGTGAAATGCTATAGATTAGGAGTGGCATTCTGAAGTCAGTTAATATGCTTATTTCATGGTTGTTGCATGGGTGAATATTTAGCCCAGTTCAGTAATTTTATTAACTAGGATTTTCTTATCAACAGTTTCAGTTCCACTATACTGGACAGGATGAATCTAAATTGGCTTTTTATCTGACCAGTCAATGGTGATGTGCTGTTGTTCCACCATATCAGTCTTGTTGCTTGTCTGATTGTGGCGTTGATATTTTCTAGGTTTATGGTGGTGAGCTGGAAGAATTGATAGCATTCTGTACAAAATGCTTAGCAGTATTTTGTCCAGGCAAAATGCTTAGCGGTATTTCATCTGCTGTTACGTTCTGAGTTCAAATTCTGCTGAGGTCGACTTTGGCTTTCATCCTTTCAGGGTCGATAAATTAAGTACCAGTTATGCACTGGGGTCGATGTAATCGACTTAATTCCTTTGTCTGTCCTTGTTTGTCCCCTCTATGTTTAGCTCCCTTGTGGGTAGTAAAGAAATAAGTATTTTGTCTGTCTTTACGTTCTGAGTTCAAATTCCACCGAGGTCGACTTTGCCTTTCATCCTTTTGTGGTCAATAAATAAATACCAGTTAAGCACTGGGGTCCATGTAAATGACTTACCTCCTTTCCTGGATTTGTTGGCTTTGTCCCAAAATTTGAAAGCAATATTTTCTGGAATTGTTTTACTTACTGTGCCTTACTGTACCTAGTGTACTCTTCACAGGATTGACAAGTTAAAATTTGAATCTTTCAATGTTGTGAAGAATTCTGTGCCATATTCTATTTTTAAGCATGTAATTGTTGTGATTCTCTGCTAGCCATACTGTATATACTCTTTTACTTGTTTCAGTCATTTGACTGTGGCCGTGCTGGAGCACCACCTTTAGTCGAGCAAAATGACCCTAGGACTTATTCTTTGTAAGCCTATTACTTATTCTATTAGTCTCTTTTGCTGAACTACAAAGTTACGGGGATGTAAACACACCAGCATCGGTTATCAAGTGATGTTGGGGGGACAAACAGACACACAAGCTCACATACACACACATATATATTTATATATACATATATACGATGGGCTTCTTTCAGTTTCCGTCTTCCAAATCCACTCACATGGCTTTGGTTGGCCCAAATCTATAGTAGAAGACACTTGCCCAAGGTGCCAAGCAGTGGGACTGAATCCGGAACCATGTGGTTGGTGAGCAAGCTAGTTACCACACAGCCACTCCTATGCCTAGGAGTGACTGTGTGGTATTTGTTTTTGGTTTAATATTTTTGTATCGTCTGTTGGATACAGAAATAATTTTCTTTTGTTTTTTTACTTTGTATATGAAATTGATGGTATTTTACCTGATATTCTTACTGAAGTGATATCTAGGTATAACTTGTTTAAAGCCTATATTTTTTTACTGGTACTCTGTCAGTTACAACGATGAGGGTTCCAGTTGATCCAATCAATGGAGCAGCCTACTTGTGATATTAACATGCAAGTAGCTAAGCACTCCTGACACACCTACTTTTTACATAGTTCTCAGGGTGATTCAGCATGACACAGAATGTGACAAAGTTGGCTCTTTGAAATACAGGTACTACTCATTTTTGCCAGCTGAACAGACTGGAGCAACATGAAATAAAGTGTCTTGTTCAAGGACACAACACATCACAGGGAATTGAACTCATGACCTTACATTGGTGAGCCAAATACTCTAACCACTAAGCCATGTGCCTTTTTATTCGAAACCTCCACTATCATGTTTAATGACATCAAATGAATTTATAAACTTAAAGAGAACATGAAATAATTCTTTCTCAGAATGTTGCATCTCAAAGCTCATAAAGCAATAAATATTGCATGTAAATATTGGGTTAAAGAATATTTTTGAATAGAAAATATCAAAGGGCTTTTTTAACTCAGTATTTACATGCTATATTTATAGTTTTATGTGCTTCAAGATCCATTGTTCTCAAAAAGAATTACATCATATTTCTATTTTCCCCTTATGACTTTGGTGTCTATGGTGTCTGCTTTAACTTTTGATTGGTCCTTGGGCAGTAGTGGGAAATTATAGATTCTGAAATCCAGTATTCATTGCAGTGACATGTATCCTCATTGCATTTTACATGATGGTTTGTTTACCATATTTGATTACATACTCTCTCTTTTACTCTTTGACATGTTGTTTTTTTTTATCAAACTTTTTATTTACATATTTTGATAATATAGTTCTTTGTTCAATATCATACTGAGATCCATCCTATATTCAGTTTGCTTCTCAATTCTTAATCAGCATTCAGCTCCAAAATTATACATTAAGATGTTGCAGTTTTTAAACATAAGAGTAAAAGTACTAAGTATATGGTGTAGAATAAATTATCTATTTAAACTGAATAATTTGTCTTGTGACTTGTATTTTGTGTCAGTACAATTATTTTGGTAAATGCTTTTGGATATTCCTAGTTGTTTTAATAAACAATAAAGCATTCAAAGAATTTCATTACTCTGTGCATGTATTTCATTAGAATTTCATTACTCTGTGTACTTTATTGGCCAGAGTCTAAATATTTAGATATTATAGGCTATTTAATACTAACAATACAATGGTTATTTACAGCTGCACAAGAAACAATAAAATCTGACTTCGAACTTATAAGTTTTTATTTCCCATTCAATTTGGATCAAGTAAACCAAGGATCAACATTATTCCAGCTGTAACCATTCATTTGTTTAGGGGTGTATATTACCACAAATGTGGAAGTGTGTTGCTTGGTGCTTAGGGTGTTGGATTCATGATCGTAAGATTCTGGTTTTGATTCCTGGAATGGGTGATGTGTTGTGTTCTTGAGTAAAACACATAATTTCATATTGCTCCAGTCCACTTAACCGGTAAAAATGCGTAATACTGAGATGGACTGGTGTCCCATCCAGGGAGGAATATATATGCCAGAGAAACCAAGAAACCAGCTCTATGCCTCTTATGGAGTAATACAGACTAGCCCGTACTACCACATTATCCAATGGGTTCTGCCATTTTTAAGATAGTCAGGTGTAATTTGAAGAAGACTGAGTAGCTATTTCTGCAGGGTGATCAATCATAATCAATCCCCGCTGTATTCTTTTTATGAATGGTCAGAATCAAAATCACATGTTCAAGTATAAGAGAGGTGATTAAATCAAATTGAAAGAAACAAAAAAATACATCTAAAGATGTATGTTGTCATTACCATTCAGCGCTAGGTCAGCCCCAATCAAGTGGACCTGTGATCAAAATAAATCCAGCTTTGACCATTCTACCTTTATGTTTTGAGACACAATGTATCAAGGACTACATTATTCAATGTTTACTTCCTTATTTCTTTAGACAGTAAGGTGTGATTTAAGCCAACAAAAGAGCCTTAAAGCTGTTATTTAACTAGCAGGTCAAGTAACTCTATAAAGGCTTTCTCTTTGGCCTGGGGGAAAAAATCAATATTCCTAAGGCTGCTACCTCTAACAGCAGTGCATTGTTTCTAACCTGCAGATGAGAACTGATTCTGCTTCTGGAGAATCCCTATATACAGATATTATTGTTGTGATGATAAATTTTCTAAGGTACCTAGTCTATCATCAAAATATATAGCAAGTATTGTGAAGATTGGCAGTTTAGGAAATTGAATATTCTTTCCTAGATTTAAAATAGAAGCTCCCAACAGAATGAAATAATTATCTTTTTTTTTTATATATATATATTTCCCTCAAAATGCAAGCTATCTTTCATCAACAGAAATATATCATCCACTTTTCCATGCTTGCACAGTTTAGATGGAGTTCTTGAGGCAGGTTCTCTACAGCTAAATGCTCTTCCAGATGCCCTTCACTTTTTCAAAACAAGGTAGCATTTCCCCCATGACCAGAATTGTTTTTGTAGACTATTGCTTGTGTGAAGGCGCATGGCTCAGTGGTTAGAACGTCGAGCTTATGATTGTGATGTTTTGAGTTCGAATCCCATACTGTTATGTTGTGTTCTTGAGCAAGACACTTTATTTCACATTGCTCCAGTTCACTCAGCTGTAGAAATGAGTTACGAGGTCACAGGTGCCAAGCTGTATAGGCCTTTGCCTTTCCCTTGGATGACATTGGTGACGTGGAGAGGGGAGGTCGGTATGCATGGGCGACTGCTGGTCTTCCATAAACAACCTTGCCCAGATTTGTGCCTGGGAGAGTAACTATCTAGGTGCAATCCCATGGTCAGTCATGACCAAAGGGGGGTCTCAGCTTGTATGACAGAGACAGTTACTTACAACTATCACAAGATGACAAAACAAGGAGACAAACACAAACTCACATGCACATGTACATACATACATACATACATACATACATACATACATACATACATATGTACGTACATACACACACACATACATACATAGATGCATACATACATACATACATACATGCATGCATACTTTTTAGTTTTGTCTATCAAATCCTCTCAAAAGGCTATAGTCAGTCTAAGACCAATTACAATACTTGCCTAAGGTGCCATGGAATGGGATGGAAACCAAAACATGCAGCTAGAAAATAGGCTTCTTAACCATGGGGACATGCTTTCACCTATATACATAAATTAGAATTATATTCTAAGCTATTTAATTTCTTAATTAAGTTAGTTAATTGAGCTTCTTTTTATAACTTATAAGAACGCGTGAAAAGAATTTCCGAATACTTTTGTGGGAGAGTTTATGAGGAAGTATGTTAGATAGTTCACATAGTGAATTGTGAGATAGAATATGAACCAACTTCTTAGTATATTACTGCTGCTAGAATAGCAATTAGAAGAAAATTAATTTAGCATCTGACCAGGCATGGCAGGGTAAAGATGTTGCTATGGCATTTATTCCAAGAAAATGGAATAAAAATTTTAAAAATATATATATATATAGCACAAAGAAATACAGTTAGAAAAAAGACAAGACATTACAAAAGTGTGCAGTTATACGCTACCACATTTTTAGAACACCGAAATGGAGTTTAGTCATCCAAAGATTTATAAATGACTAACTTAAGGCCATCAACTCTGAACATCAATCAAAATAGAAAGTCTCTAAAACAAATAAATTGATGAGTTTCTCTGCCATGACAAAATATTGATGAAACAATTTCTCTCAAGTAATCTGGATATTTATGTCATTTCTTGTCTCTTTTTCAGAGAAACAACAAAATCCTTTTATGATATGATTGTTTGTTGGTTATTGCCTTTTTTTTTTTTTTTTAGGTTTTTTTTTTTTTGTATTCTTTCTTGCTGAAAATTTCATAAAGCTTGTGAATTCTCTAAAGGATAATTTCTGTTAATCTTAAAAGAAACTTTTTTGATTTAAAGAAATTCAAATGGCATCTTAAAGAAATGAGATGCAACCAACGAAGCAACAACATCAACAACAACAATAATGAAAAATAAAAATTATTGCCTGCAAGTTTAATTTCAAATGATTCCTGAAAATAAAACCATTTTTCTAATGATTCCATGGTGAGGTATCAATATTAAGGAGAAATTTGAGCTTTGAGTTAATGAAAAAGATTTTGAAATCAATTCAATTGAGTGTTACAGCTG
Organism: Octopus sinensis; assembly: GCF_006345805.1. Lineage (NCBI taxonomy): Eukaryota > Metazoa > Mollusca > Cephalopoda > Octopoda > Octopodidae > Octopus > Octopus sinensis. The sequence goes on along the minus strand of NC_042998.1, from coordinate 53,476,378 downwards.
AAGGAATATGAACTGGTCCTTTGTGAACAGGAAAAGGTTAATTGGAACTCAGCAAAATAAAACAAATAACCTTTTGCAACTCCACAGAATTTTGAAGGAGATTTCAGCAAACTTTTGAAAACACCTTATGTGTTAGAAAGAGACAAGTTATTCTACTGGAATCATTTTCAGAGTGATTTAAGAGATAAGGCTTTATTCAAGTCAAATATAGATTATGAATTAAATTTCTTTGCAATGGTCGTATGCTTTATTCCCAGTACATTAGTTAAAGTGCTTTATCAAGTTAAAACTATATTACTTTCTTAGTAGTGTGAGCCACCAGTTGCCACCCACATGCTGCAGTATTATTTTAATGTAAGCCCGACTAGCCTCGTGCCAGTGGCACATAAAAAGCACCATCCGAATTGGCCATTGCCAGCCTCACCTGGCCCCCGTGCCGGTGGCACATAAAAAGCACCATCCGATCGTGGCCGCTGCCAGCCTCCCCTGGCACATAAAAAGCACCCACTACACTCACAGAGTGGTTGGCGTTAGGAAGGGCATTCAGCCGTAGAAACATTGCCAGATCAGACTGGGCCTGGTGCAGCCTTCTGGCTTCCCAGACCCCAGTTGAACCGTCCATATATACATGAGTGTGTGTGTGTGTGTGTGTATGTGTATGTCTTGGAGTCTATGTTTGTCCTCCCATCATTGCTTGACAACCGATGCTGGTGTGTTTACATCCCTGTAACATAGCAGTTCAGCAAAAGTGATTGATAGAATAAGTACTAGGCTTAAAAAATAAGTCCTGGGGTCAATTTGTTCGACTAAAACCCCTCAAGGTGGTGATCCAGCATGGCCATAGTCAAATAAACTGAAACAAATAAAAGAAAATATGCAATGGGCTCCCTTCAGTTTCCATCTATCAAATCCACTCACAAGGCTTTGGTTGGCATAAGGCTAGAGTAGAAGGCACTTATCCAAGGTGGCATGTAGTGGGACTGAACTCTGAACCACATGCTTGGGAAGCAAGCTTCTTACTGCACAGAGTGACTGAGCTTATGTTTATTTAAAATATGTAGTGTCTGATATTTTGGTGGTATCGAGTTTAAGTTGAATATCGAGATTGAATGAGATAATGAGATAACTTAAGGTGTTGTTCGTTAGCTTAGTATTGGAATGACTTCTTATTGCTTTCTCTCCATCCTTAGAAGAACTTAATCTTAATATTGCAAACAAATAAAATCCTAAAAGAATATACATGTTTCCTAATGCATAGAATATGCTATGAACTTGTATTCATGTAAGTGAAAGCACATGGCCCAGTGCTTAGCGTGTTACACATACAAATGTGAGATCATCTCACATTGCTCTTTAATCACTTTGATGACACCTGACATGTTGTACACCTGTTCATGAAACATTATTTTGATGCAGAAAGTGAGTTAATGTATAGCATATACATCTTATCATTATACTGCGAAGACCCAATAAATAACGTGAGTTCGTGGCTGTTTCCTGCACCAGTTTCCCATAGCAGCCCCAGCTCATCCAAAGTACCTTGGATCGCAGAACGGCCTGCTGTGCTTACCTGGGATCGTAGGACGACCTGCTGTGCTTGAGGAGACTTATTGAGTCAAGTATATCAACATCAAAATAAAAATCAAATGGAAATTGTAGTTGTGATACCCATGTCAGTGGTATGTAAAAAGCACCAACCAATCGTGGCTGCTGCCGGTGGCACGTAAAAAGCACCCACTACACTCACAGAGTGGTTGGTGTTAGGAAGAGCATCCAGCTGTAGAAACACTGCCAGATCAGACTAGAGCCTAGTGCAGCCTCCTGGCTTCCCAGACTGCGGTCGAACCGTCCAACCCATGCTAGCATGGAAAATGGACGTTAAACAAGGATGATGATGATGATGATGATGAAACAAATCATTTGTGCAGATTGTCCAGTAAGAAATTGTAGAACCATTTCTCTTGGACTACAAGCAACCAGACTCCAATTATTTGTTTTAGCATGGTTTCTATGGCTGGATGCCCTTCCTAACACCACTCACTTTACAGAGTGTAGTAGGTGCTTCTTACATGGCACCAACACCATTAAATGACACCAGCAAGGATGCTTTATATGTGGCACTGGCATCGGTGCATTTTATATGGCACCAGTACAGGTGCTTTTTACATGGTACCAGCACACACACACACACACACACACACAATAACACTCACACATATATATTCTTTTACTTGTTTCAGTTAGTTAAATTGTCCATGCTGGAGCACCACCTCGAAAAGTTTTCTTTTTAGTCAAACGCATCGACCCCCAGGGCTTTCTTTTTAAGCCTAGTATTTATTCTTTTGGTCTCTTTTGCTACACTGCTAACTTACGAGGACATAAACCAACACTGGTTGTCAAGTGGTGATGGGGACAAACACAGACACACACACATAGATCCACAGACACACATAGCTACACACACACACACACACACACACATATGATGGGCTTCTTTTCAGTTTCTGTCTACCAAATCCACTCACAAGGCTTTGGTCAGTCCAAGGCCATATTAGAAGACACTTGCTCAAGGTGCCACACAGTGGAACTGAACCTGGAACCATGTGCTTGGGAAGCAAGCTGCTTACCACACAGCCACACCAACAACCTCACAAACTAGATGCACTGTAATCATACCAGTGATTGCAGTAAGTGTGACAAAAAAATGTTGACATCAAATAAATACAGTTCAAGTGTAATTAACAGTCTGTGTCATGTTTTTGAATGGCTAGAATGCATCTTTCACGCTGCAATCATTTTAGTTTCAGCTCATGGTCTCATATCACTTTCCTAACAAGTATACCTCCGAAATGGAAAGGATATTTTCTAAATTAGCATATTTGCATATTGCTGGAGCAACGAAGGGGGATATTATTCTAGATCTCCATATTTATGTAGTGCTAAAGCAATGAAGAAGGGTATTTTCCCAAATTTGCATATATACATATTACTTGAGTAACAGAGAGGATATTTTCATAAAATTTGCTTATTTACATATTGCTATAGCAATGAAGGGGATGTTTTTCCAAATTGGCATATTTTCATATTGCTCAAGCTAGAGAAAGGATATTTTTGCAAATTTGTATTTTTACATAATGCTATAGTAATGGAGAGGATGGTTTCCCTAAATTTGCATATTTACACATTAGTGCAGCAAAGGAGATGTTTTTCCAAGTTTGAATATTTATGTGTTGGAACAATTATTTTTATATCTGTGGACCTTCCCCTTTGTTAATCAGTGAATATTTATCCATAAAGTAGGAATGGAATATACTTGTCAGTTATGCATGCTTTCATTTCTTGCTCAAAAGAACAACTCAGTATACTGTGTTATATGAAAGATTATTGTTTCTTTTTTCCTGAGTGAAGAATTTATTAGATTTATAGCATAAGAAACAGTGAATGACTGAAAGCATAGGCAAAATATTTCTCAATGTGTTACATCAGATGTAATATTACTGCATGGTTGATAGAAGCTGAGTTATTATTCAAAGTAACTTGGAGACTAAATAAGTTTATTATATTGCAATAGACAGTTATTTGTTTGTTTTTAATGTGAAATGAATAGTGGCCCATCTAAACTACAATAAAGAAGACATCAAAGTAATATTGTTACTGAAGTTGTTGTTACTTCTCCAGCTCAATATTTTGTTTCCAGTCAATATTGTCCAGTTTATACAGACATTAAAATGTAAATCTACAATGTTAACTGTATTGAGACAAGCTTTCTGGAAACATTGATATATTATTTCTGTATCATTCACATGTCTTGTACTGAAAACAGAATTAGGAACAATTTTCAATATCTGTAGACTAATTTTCACCCAGTTTTGTAATAATGCTACAATTTGCATTAATTTGACTTGGTAAATAGCAGTTTTTGTTATATTGCAAAATGTTCATTACAATTTATACCTTCTCAAAGACCTCCGTTTGATATGATATGGAGAAGATATAACTTAATGCACCAATTTTATTTGATATGCTAGTCTTAGGCATTGCACAATATCTGGTTATACGTCTATGTAAGAGAGCCTCTTGTTTAATTTCTATACTCTATAGAACTGAATTTATTTCTATGCTTATAATTTGTAACTTCACAGTTACTTTGTTTCAATATACTAGAAGGAATGATAAGATTCCTTTTACTGGTTCCAATATCTGTTACAAATTTATAAGATGTTTGTTATTATGTTATGAAATCTAATCTACTTATTAATTATTCAGGCAATCTTTCACCTATGCAGCACAAGACATAGTGTATCTAAAATTACATAGTTTAATATCTCACCTTCATTTTTATTGATCCTGATGCTACCAACCTACTTGAGACTACGCTGGTTCTACAATACAAACTTCTTGTTTCAAAGTGATCTAAGTTAAATCTTTCCATCAAAATTCAATGTTATATTCCAAACACCAGTGTAATGGTCTTTTCTACTTTTATACACTAGGCCTGAAATTTGAGAGGATGAGGATAGTTGAATACATTAACCTCAGTACCTGACTGGTACTGTATTTTATTAACCTTGAAAGGATGAAAGGTAAAGTCAACCACGGAGAAATTTGAATTCAGAAGGCAAAGCCAGAAGAAATGTCACTAAACATTTTGTCTGGTATGTTTATGATTCTGTCACCTCACTGTCTTCCACCAGTTTAATAATGATAAAATTATATTATCAAATAGGCGTGGGAGTGGCTGTGTGGTAAGTAGCTTGCTTACCAACCACATGGTTCCGGGTTCAGTCCCACTGCATGGCACCTTGGGCAAGTGTCTTCTACTATAGCCTCGGACCGACCAAAGCCTTGTGAGTGGATTTGGTAGACGGAAACTGAAAAGAAGCCCGTCGTATATGTATATATATATATATATATATATATATATGTGCATGTGTGTGTTTGTATGTCTGTGTTTGTCCCCCTAGCATTGCTTGACAACCGATGCTGGTGTGTTTACATCTCCGTAACTTAGCGGTTCGGCAAAAGAGACCGATAGAATAAGTACTGGGCTTACAAAAGAATAAATCCCGGGGTTGATTTGCTCGACTAAAGGTGGTGCTCCAGTATGACCACAGTCAAATAACTGAAACAATTAAAAGACTAAAAGAGCAAATTCTTCATGTTTTAAAAATTCTATTGAAATGCAATGTACATCGTCAAAATCATGATAACTAAAGGATTAAGAGAGTCAAATGTAATTTGAAGTAGATTCGGCTGCTATTTTTAGTCAATGCAGTAACTTCCTCATTTATGTGAAATGTTCTCAGTACTTGTATTAGTAAATAATGTTTTGCCTACTTGACTATTAAATTGCTTGTTAAAAACATAAGAATATCGATGGAACCATCTAATGTTCAAGTGCACAATAACTGAGATTTGATCTCAAAAGGATTTGATAGGCATGGCTGTATATAGGCACAGATGCAGCTATGTGGTAAAAAGTCTGCTTCTCAATCACATGGTTCTGGGTTCAGACACACTGCATGGCACCTCGGGGAAGTGCCATCTACTATTGCTTCAGATCAACCAAAATCTTGTGAGTGGATTTGGTAGTTGGAAACTGAAAGAAGCCAGTTGTCTGTGACCGTGTGTGCACTGTTGGCGATTTTTTTTCCCTCCGTCTTCCCTTCTTTGGATCTTTCCTTTTCCTATGTTTCTGACGAAGAGCTCCGCTCGAAATGTTAAATCCGCCTTCTTTCCTGAGTGTCCAAAAATACTATACTTGTTCCATGTACTCATGTTGTTGTGTTTTCCCTTTGTGTTTTCATGTTTGGATTAACTATATGTATATATATCTATATATATAAAACTCTAGTTGTGTGAGTGTCTGTCCCCTTCGATTTAGATTCCTAACTCCTCCCACATTTTGCGGTGCAGTTTAACCAAATTCGGGTATCTTATAGTCATGATTCATATCGAGCCCGTCTGACTATTAGCGCGCGTCAACGATGAGTCTACGATTTTAAAAATAATTTAACATCATTTTTTATTCCATTTTAATGCATAAAATGCATCGTGTGTCGATGGCGGCGGAGTTGGCGTCCACGCTCACAGCTGCACCTGTTTGCTTCTCCCCCTTCCCTCCCTCGTGAAGCTGTGGGGAAGGGAGTGTAAAGAAATCAACATCGTAATGCGTTGTGAAGGAAACCAGCGTTCCTTTAGAACAACGACTTCATGGCTTGAAGACACCAAAACAAAAATGGCTAAGAAAGCCCGAATTTATAAGGGAAGTAACTCTCTAAAAATGCTTATATAGTTATTTCCCTTACAAACCCAAGCAACGCCGGGCGATACTGCTAGTATATATATATATATATATATATACATACACACACAGTTGATAAAGGAAATGGAAGATGGATTTAGTAAGAATCTTTATTCAGCATGAATCTTCCATTTCCTTTATCAACTATAAACTCTGCAAATACTGTGCATTTCTTGACATAGATCCAGTGAAAATTACACCGTTACTGTGAATGACATCAAGTAGCCAAACAGTGAATGTGCCCTAAGTCCAAGTAGTTACATATAAGTATGTATGTATGTATGTATGTATGTATGTATGTATGTATGTATGTATGTATGTATGTATTTGTGTGTGTCTTTGTACATGTGTTTGTTCCTTATTATGGCTTGACAACCAGTGTTGATTTGTTTACGACCTCATTACTTGGTGGTTCAGTAAAGGAGATCTATAGCACAAGTGTCAAGCTTAAAAAGTGAAAATACTGGGGTGAATTTGTTCAGCTAAACCCTTCAAGGCAGTATCCCAGCATGGCTGCAGTCCAATGACTGAAAAACTTAACAGAAAAAAGATATACAACTAAAAGGCGGCGAGCTGGCAGAAACGTTAGCACACCGGGTGAAATGCTTAGTGGTATTTCGTCTGCCGTTATGTTCTGAGTTCAAATTCCATCAAGGTCGACTTTGCCTTTCATCCTTTCGGGGTCGATTAAATAAGTACCAGTTACGCACTGGTGTCGATATAATCGACTTAATATGTTTGTCTGTCCTTGTTTGTCCCCTCTGTGTGTAGCCCCTTGTGGGCAGTAAAGAAATAGGTATTTCATCTGCCACTATGTTCTGAGTTTAAATTCCGCCAAGGTCAACTTTGCCTTTCATCCTTTCGGGATTGATAAATTAAGTACCATTTATGCACTGGGGTCAATGTAATCGACTTAATCCCTTTGTCTGTCCTTGTTTGTCCCCTCTATGTTTAGCCCCTTGTGGGCAATAAAGAAATAAGATAAAAAGATATACAACTAAGCTGAACTAAGCTGATTTCAGATATTATGATGCAACTATGATGTTATCTATTTCAAACACAGTCATTGATCTTTAATTTAGCTTTTTTTTTGAAAACTAAATTTGCTAAACAGAACAAATTTGCTTGTTAAATTATAACAGCTGTATATTTTATTTTATTTTCTTTTCTATTTTATTTCATCTTATTTTGTTTCATTTTGTTCTGTTTTAAATAATTATTTATTGCTGAAATATAACTGAGAAGTAAAAGAAGGAGAAAAAAAGACAAGAACAAAAGGGAAATAATTTTTATTTGAAGATTAAAGACAAATTAAATTCTGATCAACTAAGCAAACACATTTTCATAAAATTCTAATTGAAGAAAATAGTAAATAGTAATATAATTTATTTATTATTAGTATTTTGTTACTATTTTCATAAATGAAAGTAAGAAATTGTCTCTTATAAATGCTTAATAATATTTTTTGCATTAAGTTATTTCACCATTTTTGATGAGATTAAAAATCATGTGAACGAGACACACCTTCATATATCAATTTTTCCTAAATTGACGATCATGTTTTCATTCAAGTATCTGTGTGGGTGTGTGTGCGTGTGTGTGTGAGAGAAAGAGAGCATGTGTGTGCATGAGTGTGTGTGTGTGCATGTGTGTATGTATGTGTAATGTTTGCATGTGTGTGTGAGTGTGTGCATGTGTGTATGTGCATGTGCATGTGTGTGTGCATATGTGTGTGTGTAAGTGTGTGTATGAGAGTGTGCGTGTGTGTGTACATATATGTATGTATGTGTGTGTGCAGCTGTGTGTGTGAGTGCGTGCATGTGTGTGTGCATACGCATATATGTGTGTGTGCATATGTGAGTGTGTGTGCATATGTCTGTATGTGTGTGCATATGAGTGTGTGCATGTGTGTGTATATGTGTATATATATATAACTCTTGTCATGATTGATGTATGTATGCTGGCTGTAAACAAAAGTCACCATTCCTGCAATTATGAGTCATTTGTTAGCAATCCTCCATGAAAGCATGTGGTGTTCATTGTTCAAAAGAACATGGAGGAAAATGTTACCTTAGTTGTAAACAGGTGAGGTTTGGGGACAGTGAGAGCATCTGACCATAGAAAAATCTGCTTCAATAAAAGTGCTATCGAACTAATGTATGCATGGAAGAATAGTTTTATATTTTTGTATCTTTGTCTGTTGGATATAGCAATGATGAAGGTCATAAATTTGAGCTTGAGGTTATACTGGTTTAATGAGCCTATGCTGACTTAGAATAGCTTGGCAGAGGGGTTCAGTTTTTATACTCTTACTCAGGAGTATCTCAGTACACATATATATTTGCATGTATGAGTGAATAGATGGATAACTGAAGCAATGTATGGATGGAAGATGGATGGATAGAGGAAAGAATATCTATAACGATAAATGCAAAATTCTGTCTGTCTGTCTGTCCAGGGCCTCTGTATCCCAGTCCATATTTGCTCTACATAGACATATTATACCTTTTTAGAATCAGGATGAGCCCAGGATTGAAAAAGCTTCCCTTTATTTAATCCTTGAACATCCAGCATTAGTATCAGGTCTAGATGAGGATTTGTAATATACTAAGTTGAAAATTCAGATTTTAGAAAAACTCCAAAATTTTGTGAATTTAAAAGTTTTTCATTTAAACCGAATGCAAAGTAATACCATATTGGTAGGGTACTAATAAATGCTTTATTATTACTGTCTTCAGTTTTGGGCTGCAGGCCCAATAAGCCCCCCACTGTAGCTAGTTCAAAAGTCCACACAGAGTACAGCTTTTAAGCTAGTAGGCAAATAAATGGCATAAAGGGTTGGTACATCCATTTGCTAGCCTGAGGAAGTAAAACAGTGCATATAGCTGTTGCAGATTCTCTTAAGCTCATTAAATTAAAATCTCCTCTACATGCAGGCCTCATGTCTCACAACCATGCAGAATCACAGTTTTCACATAAGCACCATAAACTATACCCTTTGCTCTGAGTAAAAAAAGACTTTTGTTGTCAGCAGTGATAGAAGCTCCTTGAACATTTTCCAACTTGTTTTTATCCTATCTACAATATTTTCAAGGCAAACCACCTTCCCAGCTAATTATTTCTCCTAAATAACAAAAGCCAATCTTTACTTCTTTCTTGCCTACTAAAACTTTTGCTATATACATTCATACCTATACAGATAATTACATATAAACACACACATGTATACATACTATATAACACTAAATATGTATGTATGTATGTATGAATCTATCTGTCTGTCTGTCTGTCTATCTATCAATCTGACATTGGTATCTTTATAGATGCAGGCATGTCTGTGTGATAAGTAGCCTGCTTCCCAACCACATGGTTCTGGGTTCAGTCCCACTGCATGATGCATTCAGCAAGTGTCTTCTACTATAGCATCCAGCTGACCAAAGCCTTTCATGTGGATTTAGTAGATAGAAACTGAAAGAAGCCTGTCGTATATATATGTATATACATTTATGTGTGTCTGCTTTTGTGTCTGTGTTTGTTACCCGATGTTGGTGTGTTTACATCCTCATAATTTAGCAGGGGCCAGATATAATATGCATGTATATATAAGTATATAGGCATAATACATACACATACATCATAAGAATGATGGCACCTCTATATGATTGCTAGAAATAACGGTAGAATCTCTCTAACCCTTTTGTTACTAATCCGGCTGAAACCGGTTCTGGCTCTGAGTACAAATGTCTTGTTATCAAAAGTTTTGAATTAAAATCTTTCACCAAACCTTAGTCACAATTTACGTTCCTAAAACTAGCTGAATAAGAACTAAGTTATTTTACTAATTTTTTTGTTATATTTAAAGTAATTGAAATAAATACAGTAACGAAAGGGTTAAAACCACTGATGTCTAAGAATATCATAAAAAGAAAAGAAGGATATTTTAGATGATATATTAGGTACATGCAACAACAACAATCCCCTTGTAGTACTTATGTGCATCACCATTGTCCTTATTATCATCATTATCACTGAGATAGTCATCAGGCGTAGGAGTGGCTATGTGGTAAGTAGCTTGCTTACCAACCGCACGGTTCCAGGTTCAGTCTCACTGTGTGGCACCTTGGGCAAGTGTCTTCTACTATAGCCTCGGGCTGACCAAAGCCTTGTGAGTGGATTTGGTAGACAGAAACTGAAAGAATCCCGTCGTATATATGTATATATATGTATGTGTGTGTATATGTTTGTGTCTGCGTTTGTCCCCCCAACATCGCTTGACAACCGATATTGGTATGTTTATGTCCCTGTAACTTAGCGGTTCAGCTAAAGAGACTGATAGAATAAGTACTAG
>NC_042998.1:53425726-53460726 GCF_006345805.1 Octopus sinensis | reverse complement strand
GTGGGGGGTGCAGAAGAAGAAAAGAAGAAAACAGTATAATGGAGGAGGATCTTTAGTTTTGTCAAGGACATGACAACTCCTTTAGTGTTGGTGCCACAAAATATGCACCAAGCATTATCTGTAAAGAGGTTTGTATCAGGAAGGGTATCCAGGCCTTGAGATCATTCTGAGGCATACTCCACTGGTTAAGTCTACGAGGTTAGTAACTCAAGGAAGAATTGACTCCAGCTTTGATGAGCCATCCAACTCTTCCTAGCATAGGAAGCTGGTAGGAGGAGGGTGACAACAGTGATGACAATAATAGAAAAGGTTACAATGAAAATGCTAACGATGATGAGGACAAAACGAGGATGAGGATGACAACAATGATAATGATGACATCAATGACAACGATGTTGACAACTACATCAACTGCAATGATGATGAGGAAAATGATCATTAGATAGATACACACATACAATAGATACATACACACATACATGCAATAGACAGATAGATAGATAGATACATACATACATACATACATTCATAAATACATGCAATAGATAGATAGATAAACAAATAGATCATGTCGGTGGCACATAAAAAGCACCTTTCAAGTGTGGTTGATGCCAGTACCGCCTGACTGGACCTCATGTTGGTGACACGTAAAAAGCACCCACTACACACTTGGAGTGGTTGGCATTAGGAAGGGCATCTAGCTGTAGAAACTTTGCCAGATTGGATTGGAGCTTTGTGCAGCCTTCTGGCTTGCCAGCTCTCAGTCAAATCGTCCAACCCATGTCGTTAAACGATGATGATGATGAGATAGACAGACAGTCAGACAGACACATACTCACACACAGATGCACACACATAATTTGAGGTACTTGGAGCAGATAAGCCATGAAATAATACCCAAAAAATATTTCTAAAAATGATGCAATTCAGAAGCAAGTGAATCTATAGTGTGACAGAGTACTGAGAGACATAAACAATATCCTTAGTTATTAATAAGCATATATCAGAAGGCGCATGACTCAGTGGTTAGAGCATTGAGCTTACAATCGTGAGGTTGTCAGCTTGAATCCCGAACCGGGCTGTGTGTTGTGTTCTTGAGCAAGACACTTTATTTCACATTGCTCCAGTTCACACAGCTGTAGAAATGAGTTGCTGTATCAGCCTTTGCTTTCCCTTGGGTAATACTGAGGGAAGGCCAGTATGCATGGGCGACTGCTGGTCTTCCATAAACAACCTTGCCCAGACTTGTACCTGGGAGGGTAACTTTCAAGGTGCAATCCCATGGTCTGTGTCATGACCGAAGGGGGTCTCAGATATTAGAATCAAGCACAGCATAATTTACTGACATTCTTAAAACCAAATACTGCAAAATCAGTTTTGAGATACTTTGTTGCACTTACAGCTTCAGCTCTGGGATATATATTTTATTATATAACATTTTCTTAGAAAAACGGATAAATTAAGTACTAAAGTACTGAAGTAGATATCAAAAAACAAAAAAAAACTTCAGCATGACCACAGTTCAGTGACTGGAACAAATGAAATAAGACAAAAGAACATCACATTTTTAACAAAGGATTTGAATAATGCACTCTATTTTCAATACATTGATCTAACAAATGGTTATATTTTTACTGAAAGGCAATTCTAGTGTTTGAAGTAGTAATTCCCATGCTTAAGTACCAGACTATCAGAGAAAATTAAAATATGTATGATGATGATGATGTTGATATATATATATGTGTGTGTGTGTATGTGTGTATATATATAATATATATATATATATATATATACATATATATGCACACACACACAGAGAGGCACACATATATTTGTGGTGTCTATGTTATGTGTGTATGTATCTCTCTCTCAACATATATATATCATATATATATATATATATATATATATATATATATATATATATATATATATATGTATGTATGTATGTATATATATACAGGGTTGTGCAAAAATTGTATAATTGTATATAATATACAACTGCTAGCCTATTTTTGCACCATCTTGTATGTGTGTGTATGTATATATATATATATATATATATATATATATATATATATATATATACATATACATATACATATGGCAATACACTGTGTTTGGGAAGAGCTGTCAAGCCAAGTGACATCATAGTTGTGGCCAATGCCAGTTTTTCATAATTTGCACCCATGCCAGTAGCACATGAGAAGCACCCACTACACTCTTGGAATGGTTGGCGTTAGGAAGGGCATCCAGCTGTAGAAATCAAACTAAATCTGACTGAAATCTGGTGCAGCTCTCCAGTTTACTAGTTTTCAGTCAAACTGTCCAATCCCCGCAAACATGGAAAACGGACATTAAATGATGATGATGATATAGATAGATAGATAGATAGATAGATAGATAGATAGATAGATAGATAGATAGATAGATAGATAGATAGATAAATAGATAGATAGATAAATGGATAGATAATAGAAGGTGAGTGAAGTAGTTCACATTAGACTGGAGTCTGGTACAGTTCCCCTGCCTGTCTCCGACTTGCCAGCTCTGGTCACACCATCCAACCCATCCCAGCAAGGACAATGGATATTAGATGATGATGATGATGATATATATATATATATATATATATATGCATGTATGCATGTATGCATGTATGTATGTATGTATGTATGTATGTATGTGTATATATATCATCATCATCATCATCATCATTTAGCGTCCGTTTTCCATGCTAGCATGGGTTGGACGGTTCTACTGGGGTCTGTGAAGCCAGAAGGCTTCATCAGGCCCAGTCAAATCTGGCAGTGTTTCTACGGCTGGATGCCCTTCCTAACGCCAACCACTCCGTGAGTGTAGTGGGTGCTTTTTACGTGCCACCCGCACGTATATATATATATATATATAACATACTTACACATATGTACACATACACACATGTACACAAGCACATCCACTCACACAGACATGTACATACACATGCATATATGGCATAGCATATTCCAGATTGCTCCTTATAAAAATAGAATGATGACATTCTTTGCAAAAATTACCAGTATATTACTTTTTTATCATATAATTTATAATCATATCCACATATATCTTTTCATGGACAGCAGAAAAAATATATATATATACATATATAACTTTACAGAAATAAAAAATGATAAAAGTTTGGAACTTAATCTATGAATTTTACTAAGAATATTTTTTTTTTAATGAGATCATAAAAAAATAATGACTTTTTGCAAACTATTTACAGTGTTATATTATTCATTTATTTATCACATTTTCTATATTCTATATACTATGCTATCAATAATGAATTTTAGTTTGGAAACTAAAAAAAGATATATTTTTCCTCAGTTACCAATATCCGACTTTAAATGGAAAATATATAACTTTAACTGCGCAGCAAAAATAATAAAATAATAATAATAATAATAATAATAATAATAATAATAATAATAATAAATGAATAAATGAATAAATGATGATGATGATGATAATAATAATAATAATATTAATAATATTAATAATAATAATAATAATGATAAAAATAAAAATAATAATGATGATAATAATGATAACAACAGCAACAACAGTAATAATAGTAATAATAATAATAATAATAATAATAACAATAATAATAATAATAATAATAATAATAATGATAATAATAATAATAATAAATTGATAAATAAAGAACGAAATAAATAGATAAGTAAAATAATAATAACATTTATTAGATAAGTTGACATTGAAATTACATCTTGCTGAAGCTTTTCTTTGGTTGTAAATGTTAATTATATCTTCTGTACTTTTAGCATTGAGCTATGAGCTCCATAATAAACCAGACATAAGAATTTGGTAAAATAGAAAAAAAAAAAAAACTGAGAATCATATGAGAGTTCCCAATATATTGAAGTTAAAATTTGTTTCTCCTAACACAACTACAAGCCCCTTCCACCAATATCATTTTCCTCTTCTGCCTCCTCGTTGTCATCATGATCATCATTTCTAACAACACTAATCATTCAATAAATAAACTCATCAATCAATATTTATTCTTCACTATCAAATTTCCCCCTCACACACACATGCATACATACACACATACACACACTTTCAATAATGATTTGATGTGATTTCACCAAAACATTTATAAAAATAAATTTATCTACATCTAATGTAAATTTCATTTAAAGCTCTTTATAAAATTCCTTTTTTTTCCATGCTACAGTGGGTTGTATAGTTGCGAAAATTTCAAATATTTGCAAGAATTATTAGAACAGCTTTCATAGCTGTATGTTTTGCCCAGCTTCATCTACACATAATCATGAGACAGTTTTAATATGTTTTCTGTGGAGGAAGTCACCTGTTATATGCTTTTACTATGGTGATGGACTTCTGTCAGTCAAAACTGAATGTTCATGGGGAGAATGCATGAAAAAAACAAAAGACGAAGACAAGTGGTGTAGAAAACAAACAGATGTATTAGTATAACGCTTGGGAATTGAAAAAGTTTTTTATATATACATACATATATGTGTGTGTGAGTGGAAACAGGATGCTGGCAAAAAGCTTAGTGGCTTTTTGTCCGTCCTTATGTTCTGCATTCAAATTCTGTCATGGTCAGCTTTACTTTTCACCCTTTCAGGGTCGATAAAATAAGTACCAGTCAAGTACTGGAGTCAATGTGATCAACTAACCCACCTCACTCAAAATTTCAGGCCTTGTGCCTATAATAGAAAGGATATATGTGTTTCCATTTCTGTTTACCAAATGCACTCACAAGACTTTGGTCAACCCCAGGGCTGGCTCAAGGTACCAGCAATTCAGGCAGTTGCCCGGGGTGCACCATGTGCTAGGGCATGCTAAGGAGGGTGTGACAAAGACAAGGAAATTTCCACGACCATCAGCTTGTGTATGCTACAGTTCAGCTTGTCCAAGGCACCAGCATCCCTAGGCCTGGCCTTGATCAACCCATGGTTATAGCAAAAGACATTTGCCCAAGGTGCTATACAGTGGGACTGAACCCAAGACTACAAGGTTGGGAAGTAAGCTTCTTACTCACACAGCCACACCTGTGTTGTTCTATTTCACAAAGCTTTCTTTTATATCAGGTTATGTAAAATACATGAAGCACATTTCAACTTTCTTTCCTCTGTTTGTAATAAAGTTTGGTACTGGTTACAGTTTTACATTCTTTATGGAAATTTAAATGCCTAAAACTCTTTTGTTATCAACCCACCTGAGACTACCCCATGGTTCTCTAATGCAAAAGTCTTGTTTTGAAGACTGAAATTTCAAACTAATTTACTTTCCAAAAACTAAGAATTTTTTATTTAATTCTTTTCAAAATCAATGGAAACAAAGGCATTGTGTTTCAACAGAAATGCAATAAGAAAAGGGTTAATTTAACACTTTTGTGATAAGATTTCTTGCAAAATATGCTGCCTGTGTGTTCCAATTAATTTTGAAAAATAATCTAGATTTTAGAGGAATTTTGTTAAAGCTTAACTTTGTTATCATTAAATTAGTGTTTGGAAACTTCATTTGATAAAAAAATGTTCTTACATAGAATCATACTGAAAGCCTCCAAGTGTTGTGGGAAGCAAGAGGAACTTATCCTTAAACAAAAGACTTGGCCTGCATATTTGCAATAGAATGGATTTTGTTGAATATAGCCAATGGTCAACAGAAGCAAAGAAATAATAAAATAAATAAATGTGCCTTTTTAAAGCCTAGCCAGGCTCATGGGCCCAGTTTCCCGGTTTCAATGGCATATGTGTTCTCCAGCTGGACAGGATGCCAGTCCATCACAGCGTTACTCATTTTTGCCAGCTGTGTGGACTGGAGCAACGTGAAATGTAGTGTTTTGCTCAAGAATGCAACGCGTCACTCGATCCAGGAATCGAAACCACAATCTTACAATCATGATGCTGACACCCTAACCACTAAGCCATGCGCCTCCACAACAAAGAAATACTTAACTGAAAAAATGAGTAGCTTTTGATTTTTGAAGTTTGCACTGTAATAATCTACAAACATAGCAAAGTAAAGATGATGATGATTATGATAATGTTTATGACATTGGTGAGGGTGGGACTTTGTACTTGGGATACCATGAGAAACTAATTTGAACTTTTCCAATACATAATGAGCTTCCATCAAAAGCAACGGTCTGTTTCTCTAAGCTGTTGGATGTATTTTTATAAAATGTGTATAAAATATGAAGTGGGCTAAAAGTCATGCAACAAAGCATTTGACATTCTATCTATATTACATTGCTATGTTCTGAGTTCGAATTCCACCGAGGTCAACTTGGCTTTTCAACCTTTCAGGGTTGATAAATTAAGAACTAGTGAAACACTGGAGTCGATGTAATTGATCGGTCCCTTCCCCTCAAATTTCAGGCCATTTGTGCCTTTAGTAGAAAGGATTATTATTATTATTATTTGCTTCGTAAATATAAGGCGCAGGAGTGGCTGTGTGGTAAGTAGCTTGCTTATCAACCACATGGTTCCGGGTTCAGTCCCACTGCGTGGCACTTTGGGCAAGTGTCTTCTACTCTAGCCTCGGGCCGACCAAAGCCTTGTGAGTGGATTTGGTAGATGGAAACTGAAAGAAGCCTGTCGTATATATATGTATATATATGTGTGTGTGTTTGTCCCCCGCTGGTATGTTTACGTACCCGTTACTTAGCGGTTCGGCAAAAGAGACCGATAGAATAAGTACTAGGC
Source organism: Octopus sinensis (assembly GCF_006345805.1). Classification (NCBI taxonomy): domain Eukaryota; kingdom Metazoa; phylum Mollusca; class Cephalopoda; order Octopoda; family Octopodidae; genus Octopus; species Octopus sinensis. Next base: position 53,453,977 of record NC_042998.1, on the reverse strand, counting down.
TTACAAAGAATAAGTCCTGGGGTCGATTTGCTCGACTAAAAAGGCGGTGCTCCAGCATGGCCGCAGTCAAATGACTGAAACAAGTAAAAGAGAAAAGAGAAAGAGATAATGTTTTGTTTTTGAAATGTGCAATATATATTGAATGAGTTATGACCTACTCTGTACCTCTAGTTTCATGGCATGATACCTTGAGCAAGTGTCTTCAACTATAGCCCCAGCCTTTTGAGCAGATTTGGTAGATGAAAATTGAAAAAAGCTGATTGTGTGTGTGTGTGTGTGTGTGTGTGTGTGTGTGTGTGTATTTGAGCCTACTGGTCTTGATATTACATGATAACCATAAATGAGTGTCAGTCATATAAGCAGTATCAATCACCTCCAATACTTTGTGGAAGTATGTTTGACCATAGAGAAAGATTATCTCACTTATAAACTGGTTAAGGTTGGCAACAAGAAGGACATCTGACTTAAGAAAATCTGCCTCAGTGAACTCCATCCAAGCCATGCAAGCATAGAAAAGGGGACATTAAAATGATAATGTATCTTTCATTTGTTCGGTTTTACAAAAATTACCCTCTTTGTGACAAATTTTTTACTTGTTGTTTGTTCCTTCTTGAGCCATCCCTGGCTCATAGGGCTGGTTTCCCAGTTTCCTTGGCGTATAGGTTCCCCAACTGGATCGGACGTCAGTCCATCGCAGGTGAGCTGCCAGATGTAGGAGGAAAGAGTGAGAGAAAGTTGTGGCAAAAGAGTCAGCAGAAGTTCGCCATTACCTTCTGCCGGAGCCGCGTGGAGCTTAGGTGTTTTCGCTCATAAACACACACATCGCCCAGTCTGAGATTTGAACCTGCGATCCCATGACCATGAATCTGCTGCTCTAACCACTAGGCTATGTGCCTCCACCATTATCTACTTAAGATACTTTATTTACTGAATAATGGAAAAATTCCATGCTTCACCCTAGCTATTTCAGTAAAGAAAATGGTCTCATCCAGGAATTGAAACAGAATCGCTGACATATCTCGTCAGAAGTTCAGCCTCTTGCTCTATGACATTTGCTCTTGATTGTGTGAATTATTGTGGTTCATCAAGCAAAGGTTAACAATGTGATATTTCGCATTCACTGAACGTAAAGGCTTCCATACATTGTATTGTTGTTGTGATGAAGATAAAGCACCAACCAAATTGTCTCTGAGTAGATCATTGCATAGAACAGAAATATTATTATTATCAAACTAGATATATAAATTCTGCTTGAAGGGTAAAAAATGAAGAACTCTTATAAACTTTGACAATTTTCACTGCATTTATTCTGTAAAATTATATAAATTGCTACAATAGATTCTACTTCACTTAAGTTTTTCAAATATTAGAAAATAGTAAAAAAGCCAAAAAACCAATAGGAAAATCTGCAAAATGTCAACGTTATTTTATTACTTCTGTAATCTGTTATTCTGATATGGCCAATGCAAATATGTGAGTTCTTTTCCAAATATAACTTTATGCTTCTGAGTTTTTGGGTATTTTTTTTTTCTTTATTCATATTTTGTCTTCCTGTTTGACAGCAAGCAAAATATTGACAATAAAATAACATAGAAGGTAGGAAAAAAAATATAAAAATTCTCCTACATGATCTTAACACATAAAACAAAGAGAACACACACACACACAAACACACATACACACAACTATGTAAAATGGCGTATCTGGTGAAAATAAGTGGCATTTTGGATAAAGCTTCTTTCCGTTTTATCATTAATGACTTGATGTAATTCATTTGCTTCTTTGCATAGGCAGCATGTTCTCTATTATTATAATATTGTATCACATACATGAAGCAATAAACATTAATTTCACCAGGAAAAATTATCCTGAATATCAAGTGATAATGAATAATCCAAGATACAGTATGATGAAACCAAATAAAATGTTTTGTAATAATACATAAAAGAAAAAAGAAATGCACATAAAAAAACTCAATGAAAATGAAAGAGATGCATTCATTTCACTTAAAATGTAATCAGATTATGTTTCAATAAATGCTTCCTTTATATATATATATATAGATAGATGAATACACACACATATAATCATGAAATGCATGTAAGAACTATATATAAACTTTTGTTAATCCTTTTATATGTATATATATATATATATATATATACACACACACAAATGTATGTATATATACATACAGACACACATATATACACATACACGCGCATATGTATATACAGACAGACAGATGGATGAACAGATGGACAGACAAACAAACTGACAGACGGACAGAAAAATAGATAGATAGATAGATAGATAGATAGATAGATAGATAGATTGATAGGTTAGATAGATAGAGGCATCATATGTTAAAGAAATCCAGTAAAAATGTTACCAAGTATTTATCTTGAGTTCCCTGCACAATGATTCTGTTTATATATATATATCAGAATCCAGCTTGAAGAATATAAGTTTTACTGATAACAAGAAAAAATCTATGTTCATTAATGATATATTTATGTAGCAAAGATGTTGATTTAACACTTATCCAGTAATTTTTTTTTATGCATATACTAAACCAACAAAGCAAATATCTTAATTCTGTGATATATACATAAATCTTTGTGTGTAAAATGTCATTATCATCACAACTTTATGTCCAGATTTCTATGGTAGCATGATAGATGGAGTAGGTAGTTGCACACGGAGTCAATTCTTATTCAATGTTTATCTGAGGTTTCCGTTAACCAAAATTGACAACAGCGAAGTCCACTGATGTTTATCCAAAAGAAATCCTGCCTACTTGGGTTGATGCCATTCAGTACCAATACTGCCACAGCATAGCTGTCAAAACATGGCAAAATGGAACAGAGGCTGCAAGGAATACTGTCAGACCCTTTAACAGTTCTGCCAGTTCCCACCTGGAGTAGTGGTACCCTTTTTTTTTTTTATATCAACCCTGAAAAGATGGTAAGCAACATTAACCTCAGTGGAATTAGAACTCAGAGCACAGAGAGTTAAAACACACTGTGGTATTCTATTCAATATTCTTATGACTGACAATTCACCGTTTATTCAAAGTTACTATCCTCCATCCAACTCATACATTACCAATTTATGGATTGGATTCTATGGCTGGATGCCCTTATTATAGTCAACTAGTACACAAAGTATTTTAAGTGTATTGTATCCTGATACCAGCATCTGAGGGGTTGTTTTGTCTCTAGCAAGACCAAAGATGTATGTAAAATATATTTATTCATCACATATCTAAAGACATATAATATTAAAAACAATTCAATGAGTCAAATCACTTTTATATATAAATAATATTGTCTATCTGTCTGTATATATGTATGCAATGTACATATGTATGTAATGTATGTAATGTATGTATGTATGTATGTAATGTTATGTATGTATGTAATGTATGTATGTATGTATGTAATGTATGTATGTAATGTAATGTATGTAATGTATGTATGTAATGTATGTATGTAATGTATGTATGTATGTATGTATGTATATCAGTAGATAGAAAGACAGAGTGAATAGATAGTCGGATAGAGTATATCTTCAATGATGCTTAGGGTAACTGATGTTAGAATGGTTAGAGTACTGGATAAAATGCCTAGTGAAATTTATTCTGGATCTTTACAGAAAATCTTCAAATAATTCCATTGTAGTCAACTGTGCCTTTGCCAATATAAGCGTCAATAAAAGCACCTTCTTATGTTGATACTAGGGCCTGCCAAGTATCAGAGTTAATTTAAACAACAATAAATTGGAATCTGGAATTATTAAGGCTGTTCACTGTTGGTTTCAACTTTGTTCTGGCAACCCCTGCAATGACACAGGTACCAAGTTGTACTGACATTAGCCCCTCCCTCCTTTTTTTAATATTTTTATCAGAAAGTCAGATTGGAAGGCAGTGCCCATAACTGTTTACAGGGCTTCTAAGACTGGAGGGGAGGGGAGGGGAGAGTAAGGTATCCTCAAATTGGAGACCAGGCTCAAATACTTGCAACAGAGTGGACTCCATGGAAGACAACCAAGATGTTAAACTAGATGACAAATTAAGTGTACATGTTAAGTAGAGTATAGTGAGATTTGAACTCAGAATGCAGAGAGCCAGATATTGGGTTGTCAGGAAAGTAAGTGCCGAATTATAGCAGCTTATCTTTCGACTTATTTTAGAACATGGTTGAGTCCATAAAATAGGATTTGACTACACCTCCATTTAGAGCACAGTTTAAGCTATTTTTTCGTGGAAGAAGGTTTATGTTCCTATAACCTGTGTTAATTCTGTACCCCTTTAAAATGGAAGATAAAAAAGTTCATTTTTGGCACTTGATGCTTTGGGAGCCAGACAAAAATTGTTGCAGCTCGGCTGGGATGTGTTACTCCACCTTCCATATTCACCAGATATTGCTCCTTCGGATTTCCACTTATTCAGGTCTCTGCAGAATAGTCTTAATGGTAAAAATTTCAATTCCTTGAATGACGTAAAAAGATACCTTGATGAATTCTTTGCCATGAAACCACCTCAATTCTGGGAAGAGGGTATTTTCAAGTTAAAGGAAAGATAGACACATTGTGCCACAAAATGGTTCATATTTGTTTGATTAAAAATGTAATGGCAAGTATTTATTGACCTTTTTCTTTCCTTAAAAAATCAGCATGAACTTTCCAGACAACCCCCAAAAATATTGTAAGACACCCAGTCCAACATTCTTTCAGTTCTGCTAATGTTGTTTCCTTGGAGTGGTACTCTTGTAATCAACTCCAAGAAGATGGAAGAAAATGGTGAAGTTAGTGGGAATGGGACTCAGAATGTTAGAACAAGTACAAGGCTTTCTTTTGATACACTAACAGCTCTGCCAGTTTACCAGTGATATAGAGAGGAGAGAGACTGCTCCTTAAGTAACAACTAGTCAAACATACAACTGCGTTTAGGCCTGCACCATAAAGAGAGCAATCCAGTTTCCTCACTACACTCTGAAAACAAAGACTAAATTAAGCCTATCCAATTACAGAGCCATGGTCTCACAAGACACACATGTTAAAGACGATGTTAAAAGGAAAAATGATTAACGTGATATAACATTCATATATATTTCTTACATGCAATTTCAAAGTGTGCTTTAGCTTCCAGAATCCAGTCCAATATATATTGTATCTAGAAGTTGAAAAAGCGATTTCATTTATTTTTATTATTTCTTTGGTAAATGGTTCTTTTATCTTAATTGTTCACTTCCATTTGGACATTTTCCATTAACAGATGACTGGAAAAGACAGTCAAAAACACATACATACACACATATGAGTCTACATACATACATACACGCACTCACATAACAAACACACACATACACACACACATACACACACACACACATATATGTATATACATATATATATATATATATGTGTGTGTGTATATAAATATAAAAAAAAAGATAAATAGATAGATAGACAGACTGGCAGATAGCTAGAGATAGAGAGATGGAAAGAGAGATGGATAGATAGATAGACAGATAGATAGGTGGACAGATAGATAGATGTAGATATTTTCAACCTACTCAACTCCTTAATGATCAACAACAACTACAAAAATTATACGAACAATATAAGCAATTCCATCTTAAAATAAAAGACTATCCCATTAAATGATATGGTAGTCTAGTGTGTTTTGAAAGTTGGACAAAATGTCTTTTATCTTATGCCAGTGAGGAACGATTTAAGATTAAACAGCAACAAAAATACAATTAACAAAAATTGTATGACCACTGCTTTTACTACCACCTATACCAAAACTGATACAACCAACACTACCACCACCACTATCAACCAATAGTCTTTTGGATTACCAAATGACAACAACTATAATAATATCAGTATGATAGCAACGTCTGTAGCTACATATGTTGCATGTCAACAGAATGGTGTGTGTATGTGCAAATAGAGTGTAGAAAGTTTTTAAATAAAGTCAGAGTGTAAAAGGTGAAGTACCATGAACTTTCTAACCCTTCAACTAACTGTAATTATGCAGTTGTTCCTCCAACCTCACTCCTCTACTATTTTATCTTTTCATTTGCATTCTTACATCTACATAAATAGGCGCAGGAGTGGCTATGTGGTAAGTAGCTTGCTTACCAACCACATGGTTCCGGATTCAGTCTCACTGCGTGGCACCTTGGGCAAGTGTCTTCTACTATAGCCTTGGGCCGACCAAAGCCTGTGAGTGGATTTGGTAGACAGAAGCTGAAAGAAGCCTGTCGTATATATATATGTGTGTGTGTTATGCATGTGTGTGTGTGTGTGTGTGTGTGTTTGTATTTGTTCCTCTATCATCACTTGAGAACTGATGCAGGTGTGTTTGTGTTCCCATCACTTAGCGGTTCAGCAAAAGAGACTGATAGAATAAGTACTACACTTACAAAGAATAAGTCCTAGGGTCAATTTGCTTGACTAAAGGCAGTGCTCTAGCATGGCCACAGTCAAATGACTGAAACAAGTAAAAGAGTAAAGAGAGTAGGACAAATTTTTGTTCTCATGATAGCACTGTGGTAAAAAAGAACTCCTGCTGCTATTTTTTATAATCCATTTCATATATGTAGTGTTCTACATATTTGAGATGGATGAACTTGTAAGCAATTGTATGCAAAACTTGGGAAAAAAATATTGGCATTTCAGAATTTTGGATAAGGAAAATTAAATAGTAAAAATAAAATATTACTAAAATAGAAAAAGAAAATTTTTTCACAAAAAACAAAATATGCTGAATACCTTTGCTCTATTTAAGGATGTGTAGCTTAATTTTTATCATGATCCCTATCATTTTCAAAGTTTTCAATTTTATTTTCACTGCTATCATCATTGACAACTTCATTATATTAACCTGTGGCACCATAAAGTCAGATATTTAAAATCATTTATTTGTAGGTCTTTACTAATTTCTCTTGCTTTGAATAATTATTCTCTTGCTTGATAGAGAAATACTAGATCTTCTATGATAAGGTATTGATGTCTCCAGTCGTTCTTCTAATTTAGGTCAATAAGCAATTATGAAAGATGTGTTTTGTGCACAGTCAAAATTTCAGTAACCCTTCTTATTTTTCTCTATTTTGATGTTATGATTGCTGGTGGCATTTACCAAAAAAGTACAGCCCTACTGCTGATTGCCTCAACACTTTCAATCACATGTAACTTGTAACTGGCTGTCTTTGCTGATCACCTCTGTTTAAATCCCATCAACGATAATGTAAAATGGAAGTATAAAGATAGTTCTTTTACTCTTTTATCAATTCACTTGTCTCAGCCATTTCACTGTGGCCATACTGGGGCACTACCTTGAAGGGTTTAGTCAAAGAAATCAACCCTAGTACTTATTTTCTTAAAGTATGGTACACATTCTACTGGCCTCTTTTTGTCAAACCACTAAGTTACAAGGATGTAAACAAACCAACACCAGTTGTTAAATGGTGGTGGGGGGACAAACACACACACATACACATATTATTATGTAAATGCAACTGTATGTGGTTAAGTATGTGTGTTTAACCCTAAAAGGTTCAGTAATGAAAAATGAATTTGATTTCAAAATCTAAATCACATTGTCACCCATAAATGATAATAAAAAAATATAATTTTTTATGAGAAATAACTCGACTTTAGATTGACAGCTCTCCCACTCTCTATTACCATCAATCTATCTATCTCTATATATTTACCATACTCTTTGACACACTTTCTTTTTATATGTATTAACTCTCATGAATTGCTTTCATTTTGGTTAAAGTCTCATCTTCTAATGTATCATTTTATGATACACAGCAATCATGCACAAAATGCATCGCTTCCAAATCTTGTTTTCTGATTGGATAAAAATGATCAAACTTTAAACCTTTGTAACATTTTTCTAAAATTTTTTTAGAATAAATGTATCACAAACTCAACTACAGGTGCAGAATAAGTCAAAATAATTGAAGTGGATTTGAATAAAGAATCTCTTGAATTACGTTTTCTGTCTCCGCTTTGTCTCTATAAACTCTATGGACACCAAGGAATTCCTCAGGTAAATCAAGTACCATGTGCATTTCAACTGTTGATGTGGATGAGCTTTAAACAGCATCCTACAAAGCTTCTACATAAATATGATGTAACAAAATATATATATGTGTATGTATATATATATAAGCATATATATAGGAGTGGGTGCTAAAACGTTTCTGGTGTCAGATAAAAGAAAATACATGAGGATCAGTTCATTATGGTTTTATTCAACATATTCCTCTCTCAGGTTCACACGCTTATTGCAGTGGTCCTCCAGTTTTTCTAAACCCTGTAAAAGAACTTGGAAGGTTGGGCCTCCAGCCAGACCTTTCACAATACCCTTAAAACCAAAAACATTTCAGTACCCCCTTGCAGGAGTGGCTGTGTGGTAAAAAGCTTGCTTCCCAACTGCACGGCTCGAGGTTCAGTCCCACTATGTGGCTTCTTAGGCAAGTTTCTTCTACTATAGCCTTGGGCTATATATATGTGTATGTATTTGTGTCTGTGTTTGTCCCCCAACCATCGCTTGATGACCGATGTTGGTGTGCTTATGTCCCTGTAACTTAGTGATTTGGCATAAAAGAGACTGATAGAATAAGTACAAGGCTTACAAAGAATAAGTCCTGGAGTCAATTTGTTTGACTAAAGATGGTGCTCCAGCATGGCTGCAGTCAAATAACTGAAACAAGTGAAAGAATAAAAGAGAAAAAATGAATATGTATATGAGAGGGTGTTGAAAAGTTCCTGGCTTTTGGTAAAAGAAAATACAGTAGGATCAGTTAATCATGATTTTATTCAACATATTCCCTTCTCAGATTCACACTTATTTCAGTGGTTATTTAATTTTTTTAAGCCTCGTAGAACTCGGAAGGTTGAGCCTCTAGCTAGGCTTTTTGTGATACCCTTAAAGTTAGGAACTTTTCAGCACTCCCTCATATGTATGTGTGCGCATCCATGTTTATATGCATATGTGTAGAAACACACACTCACACACACATATAAACACATATAAATATCATGTTCATACTTTTATAGGCCTATATGTAATTTAAAAATCCAGTGCATATGTATTTTTTCTCTTGAGAAAAAACTACTCTCCTTAATATTTTACACTTAATGGAACATTAAACATTAGAGGATATATATACGAAGAGAATTTTGAGTTTTGCTTTAGACTAGATTTGCCTCAGGTAAATTAGCTTGAAATAGATAATTTATTGATAGCTGTAACTATGAAGTTAATGCTAACAACAGAATGCTGGGTTTATTCATCACACATACACACAGATCCATGTATGCACACACACACACATACACACGTATGTAAATACATGTCTATGTGTGTATGATACCATATTCTATAAATGTATATATATATGTGAATATATGTGTGTGTGTATGTGTGTATATAAATGTGTGTGCATATAAATACATATATGGGTATGTATATATGTGTGTATATATATATATTTGTGTGTGTATGTGTGTGTATATGTATGGAGAGAGGGGGATAGTGATGCAAATAAACACACTTGGGCTTGCTATATAAAATATACATACATGCACATACACATATCCCTATATATTAAATCTACATGTACATATGCATGTATGTACATTTTATACATCAACCTCAAGCATGTTTATTTGCAACACTATCTCCATATGAGCTCACCTGGATTCCTCTTATACCTACTCTTTATCCCACAGACTTATTCCTTGATTAAGACTTCAAAGTGTAAGTCCAAATCATTTAAGCACTACTACATGTTTTCTACACTGAGCATCTCTGAATCTCACCTGTTGACTATATATATATATATATATATTTATATTGGGTCATCCCATAAATAATGCCTATTTTTCAATTGCATGAAGTAAAAATTGGAGGGGAGGGTAAACTACCTGCATCAACTTGCTATAAAAGCAGGGAGTAATTTTACTTTGCCCTTATCCTTAGTGCAAGTTTTGAAAAGTGCAGTTCGACCTTAACAATTATGGTTTCAAAACTATAATGGAAGTGACAAAGGAGCATAGTCAGCATATTTCGCTTTATGAGTTCCATAAAGGTAACAATGCAATGGAAAGTGCCAGGAATATTAATACACTGCATGGGGATTGGACAATAAGCATAAGCCAGTGTCAACGGTGGTTTCAGAAATTCTGAGCTGGAAGCTACAGCCTAGAAAATTTGTAAAGCTCAACGAGGATGTCCTGCAAACCCTGGTGGGACAAAATCCCATCGTAACTGTTGAGGAAATAGCAGAGAAGCTTGGATTTGGTCATTTAACCATTCATTGACACCTGTGTGCCATCAGGAAAGTCAGCAAATTAGGTCAATGGGTTCCTCAAAACTTTCTGAGTCAAATCATGTGCAGAGAGTGAATGTGTATTCCACTTTGCTAGGGAAGGAAAGAAAGGATGTTTTACGTTTTGAGAAAAGCTGTTCTTCAGAAACAGGAGACAGAGGAAAGTTCAAAAGAAAAGGAAGATGGAGGGAAAAAATCATCAACAATCCACATGTAGTTACATATATATATATATATATATATATATATATAGGGAGAGAGAGAGAGAGAGAGAGAGAGAGGGGGGTGAAAAAGAACACATGAGTTGATATATATGGAAAAAAAGTCAAGGTAGAAAATGCTAAAATAATTTTATAAAATCATTGCAGTACCGGTTTCAATCATTAAGACTTTTTCAAATCTTAAGTATGGAAAACAATAAAATTTTGGCAAAATTAAAAGAAAAGTTTTAAAAATATTCTTTTAAAAAGAGTATCTGTTCAGCAATGTATCTTGTCGTTGGTGATGTGTCCTGGTATGATATTCACAGTATCTGCTAGAGGCATTGTAGCTGAAATACATTGAGCCTTTGCGTGGTCTTTGTTGATGTCTTCCACGTTTCTACCATGTATACTGCCAGTAGTAAGGTGATACTGTTGAAGAGGTGCATTTTGGTCTTGCTGGAGATCGCTCTGCCTGCCCAGATGGGTTTGAGTCTTGAAAGGCAGCCAAAGCCTTTCTAATCCGGCAGGCAATGTTGTGTTCAATGTCTCTCTCATTGTCTATAACACTGCCCAAATAGGTGAACTTCTCAACTTCCTCGATTTGGTGTTGTCCAATCATCAAAGAGATGCCATTGTTGATCCCATCGACATCCATTCCTCATGATCTACGTCTTGTTTTCACTCATGTGGAGTCCTCCCATTCCAATCTCTCTGCCATTGTGCGAATGACATTCTTTGTCACTCCAAGGTGCACAATGTCATCGGCAAAGTCGAGGTCAGTCAGGCACCCTGACCCACACTACAGAATCCCAACTCCACGTTGGTGCATCACCTCACCCATGACAAAGTTGATTGCTGTAAGAAAAAGGAGAAAGAATAGAATACACCTTTACTGGACACTGTCTAAATGGCAAATTAGTTAGTGTAGCCCATCTCTGTTTGAATGCAGCACCTAGACTCATAGTAAAAGCACTGAAAGGTGTCAATGGAACACTCAGGAATGCTGAAGTCACGAGCGATGTACCACAATGAACTCTGGTAAGTGCTGTCAAATGCCTTGACAAAATCAATGAAAATGATTGGTTGCTGTTGCTGATATTCCAGGCTTTGTTTGGTAATGTTGTTGGATGACATATGATGGTTCGACAGTTTCTTACCGGATAATCACACAGATGATTTGATTATAGTGATCAAACGTTTGTCTAGACATAAGGCCACTCCCTCCATCAAATCAACATTACCTGCACAGGTGCAACTGGGTGCCACATGTCAAATGTCAAAATGATTGCAGAGCAACGTGAAATGAAGGGCTTTATTCAAGAACATAACGCAACACCTGGTCTGGAAATTAAACCCACGATCTTGCAATCATGAGTGCAACACCCTAACCACTAAGCCACACACCTCCACTATACACACACACACACACACCACACACACACACACACACATATATAGGTACAGACATGGCTGTGAGGTAAGAAGTTTGTTTCCTAGCCATGTGGTTCTGGGTTCAAACTCACTGTGTTGTACCTTTGGCAAGTATCTTCTTTGTGTATGGATTTGGGAGATGGAAACTGAAAGAAGCCTGACGTGTGTGTGGGTGTGTGTGCATGTGCATGTGTGTGTATGTGTTCATGTCTCTGAGTTTGTGCTTGTCCCGCACCACTGCTTGGCAATCGGTGTTAGTCTGTTTACATCCTTCTGACATAACAGGTCATCAAAAGAGTTCAATAGAATAAGTACCAAACTTAAAAAATGAATATTAGGGTTGATTCATTCTACTAAGATTCTTCAAGATGGTGCCCCAGCATGGCCTCAGTCTAATGACTGAAGCAAGTGAAAGAAGATAAAAGAAGATACTGGAGATGTAGTTGTTCAGCAAGTGACTCAACTTGATCTAAAACTGCTGAAACAGAAACAATTATATCTTAGCCATATTATTTTTAGCCAGTGAAGAACACAAAAATATTTACAATCACTTTATCTTTTTGTTATCGCTTCTTAGTTTTCTCTTTTATGAAGAGTAATGGAAATTTTTTTATATATCATAATAGACAATTTACAAACAAAATTTTTCAGGAAATTGTTTATTTTTTGCCAGAAAACTAGTTTTAGATAAAATTTTGAAGAATTCAAAATTTGCATGTAACACGTACAGGATTTTTAAAGAGCTTCTTAGAAAGAAAAATAAACATATCATATATGTATTTTATGTATGCGTATTATATGCCAGGGAATATATTTCTTTGAAACAGGTATACATTTCATGATTATAAATTTATAGTCATATGTAGTACTACATAAACTTTGATGCATATTTAAGATTAAAAATAATATGCAGTTTGATAATCCCATAAGACTCAGGTTAAAATCATCATTACAATTTTAGGTTTACATAAATTCCAATGTTTGATGCATATATGCATTTTTTTTTTCTTAGGTAAAAATAAATTCTCTCTATAATGCTTTTATCGATAATGGAACATTAAACTATTTGAGGGTATATGTAAAAACAATTTTGAAATTTTTCTCTAGAATTAGATTTACCTCTAGTAAATTAGTTTGAAATAAATAACTCCTTGATAACTATTGCTAAGATGTTGGTGTTAGTGAGAATACACTGGCTGTCAACTACTATCCAACTATCCATGTTTATCTGTCTATTTATTTATCTTTCTATTTATACATATACCCCCCACATTATATATATATATACTCTTTTACTCTTTTACTTGTTTCAGTCATTTGACTGCGGCCATGCTGGAGCACCGCCTTTAGTCGAGCAAATCAACCCCGGGACTTATTCTTTGTAAGCCCAGTACTTATTCTATCAGTCTCTTTTGCCGAACTGCTAAGTGACGGGGACGCAAACACACCAGCATCGGTTGTCAAGCAATGCTAGGGGGACAAACACAGATACACAAACACCCACATATATATATATATATATATATATATACATATATACAACAGGCTTCTTTCAGCTTCCGTCTACCAAATCCACTCACAAGGCATTGATCGGCTCGGGGCTATAGCAGAAGACACTTGCCCAAGATGCCACGCAGTGGGACTGAACCCAGAACCATGTGGTTGGTTAGCAAGCTACTTACCATACAGCCACTCCTTCTGTGGGGTTGTCTTTGTGGGGCAATCGGTTAGTGCATTCTGCTGTTAACCAAAAGGTTGGTGGTTCGAGTCCACCCAGGGACGACAAGTTAAACCTTTTCAGTAGCATCGAACTCCATCCTTCACCAGAAGCCGCTCCGACAAGGGTGGAAAGTGGAAAGATGATTACAATGGTGGTGCTCCAGCATGGCCACAGTCATTGGACTGAAACATATAAGAGAATATATATATATATTGCTGTGACAATGAGAAGAAATAAAGGTGTGATATAAGAGACAAGAGGTATATCTCTCTCTATATAAACGGCAGTTTGTCTGTGCGTGTTTCTGTGTGTCTGTTTGCTTGTACCCTCACCCTGACCACGGCTTTCAACCGATTCTGATGAAACTTGACACACACATAGCCCAATGTCATAATTCAAAACTAACGCAGCGAAAATTTTGAAAAGTTCCCCCAGTTCTGAAAAAAATCGATAAATTCGACATGGGGTCGAGAATCAGGAACACAAACCACAAACTGTGTAGGGGACGCAACTCCACCTTTTTTAACTATCAAAAAAAATTTACCATCATTTTTTTCCATTTTTTTGCTATTTTTTGGCTATAACTCTCTAAAAATGCTTTATAGTTATTTCCCTTACAAACCTGAGCAACGCCGGGCGATACTGCTAGTAAATAATATAGGAGAGTTGGAGAAATGAGATGATATCACAGAGGCAGAAGCAGCAGTCATGACAGTATATGCATTCACCCATAGAAATATGTATATGCGTGCACACACACACACACACACACACACATACACAAATTTAAAAACCATTCTAAAACAGAAAGTAAAGTAGAAGCGTTGGTGGGATTATGGGGAGTGTTAAGACAGAGAATGGGGAGAGGAGATAAGAGAGCTAGTTCAAGAAGAAGGAGGGGATTAATAATGAGAGTATTAAGGGAGATGATAGTAAAGATGGAGATTTGAGAGGGGTAGGATAGACAGTAACTGAAGGGTAGTCAGTTGGGCTTGTGTATAGGTGTCAAAGTTCAGGGATAATAGCTATAGAATTGTTGGAAGAAATAGCAATTATTTGCGGGAGGGAAAGTGTCTAATTGAGTGGCAGAGGGAGATTACTAAGGTAAAACCTGTCTACATACCTTTTCCCTCAAATAAAATTTCACTTTGTTTTGAAGGTCTGATGAGGCTATAGGGTAATACTCAAGCATTTAACTATAAGTGCATTGCCTCTTATAGCAGAAACAGCTGTAAGCTAATGAAGTTCATATCATAATTGTTTATTTATTTGTCATTCTAATTTCTCAGCATCCACTACACTCTTGGAGTGGTTGGCGTTAGGAAGGTCATCAAGCTGTAGAAACTCTGTCAGATCAGATTGGAGTCTGGTGCAGCCATCTGGTTTGCCAGATCTCAGTCAAATCATCTAACCCATGCTAGCATGGAAAGCAGACGTTAAACGATGATGATGATGATGCTATTTGTTTCCAGTTCTCTACGTAGACATGTCCAGGCTGTTTGTTGTCTGTATTATCTCACTTGGAAGCAAGTAGAGGCTTAGCAACAGGAAGGGTATCTGACCATAGAAAACTCTGTTTCAAAATGCACTTATCTAACCCATGCATGCATGGAAAAGTAGATGTTAAAACAATGATGATGATAATGATTACATGCATACTTTATTGAATATGCAATCTTGATGTCAAACCATTTTGTTGAACATGTTAATTCTGCGTTGTTTTTGATACTTTCTTGTGTTACAACAGGTGAGAGAGGAACAGTTATGCATTCATTTTCCTTAGCTAAGTGATATGGAAAGACTGACTGAATTATCATCATCATCATCGTCATTATTATTATTATTGTTGTTATTACTATTATTATTTAATACCTCTCACCATACATTGGTGCTAGTGGATCTATTATGCTTTGTTAGATTATTAGCTTTGTTGAAGGATAAACTTTATAGAGAATGAAATTCATTAACAAATTAAAATATGTATTGTAATATTTGGCAGTTCATCTTTTCTCTGAGAGATCTGGAGTCATTCTATATTATTGATATATCTTTATCTTTGTTACTTGCAGGCATTCAGAGCTCTTTTACTGATACAATTGCTTATTGATTTTGAAATGGATTTGTTTCTCATTAAGTAGAAATAAAGGAATTGATAATATTTGATATTTTCTTTCCATGCCTTACTCATATTTAGCATTATTGAAATTTCTTGTCACATCTTGAGATCAGAATTGAGAATGCTTCTTTATCTCATTAATTCACCAACAAATTCACAACTCTTTCCTGATCATGAAATTCAAATGAAAATAATTTTAAAATGGCATGATACAATAGTTACTTGCATAAGATAAGTTAATATCCATAAACCAGTTTATAAAATACATAATCATATGTAAATTGTTGCATATTGTTCATATTCAGATAGATTTGTTCTCCAGATCTTAGATAACAAAGAACATCATACTATAACCTAAGTATAACGTAAGTCCTCTGGGGAGTTGTTTTAATCGATAATATACAGAAAACCCTTCGGGAGCAATATCTAAAAAGGGATATCTATAAAGATAGTGTCCTTTATAATTTTAATCAATTCTGTCATGGTACTTCAAACTTGCAACTTGGAATAGCTCTAGAATGTTGATAAACCATGCAATGCAAAGGTTTGTGTTACTAGAAATTTTATGCAAAGGAGAATTTTGTGAAGAACATCATGCCATTTTCGATTTGGTATGGAAGCCTTATCAAGGATACCTCTATTTTCTATAAGATTTCTTTCTACTACTTTCCATAAAGTGAAGCAGTATCAATGATTTCTTTTGACTTTTCATGAGTACAAAAACAATCTGGTGCATGCTCATGATACAATACAGTTTTTTGTTCCAGTGAAGACTGATTGGCATTTCATGACTACAGCATACAACAAGAGCAAAAATTTGCTTTTATCTCTAGAAAATGAACAGGATATGGTCACCAAAATTCTCCATATTCATTTCTCTACATTCTTTTAAATTACCCTTCATAGTTCTGTGTTGGAATAAATAGCACTTTGCTATTCTGACTATTCAATATAACTATTTCTGCCCTCTGGATATCTAATAGAATTTCATATTTTAATATTTTATTTGACTCCAAGAAACTTACACTGAGAAGTAATAAGGCACATATTGTATTCTGTCTTATGATATTCAAAGTTTTAGTAGTTCTACCTCTTCAAAAGTTACTGCTGGTTCTTAGAAGAAACTTAACTCTCCTTTTTCAGAATATAGTGATTTGATCTACAGTAACTTTTAATACATTTAATGCTGAGGAAGACTAGGTTGTTCAAGAAATGATGTGATAAAATTTTCCAGCTTCTTACAATTTTTGTATCTTCTTTGCTTCTTCCCCACTTACTTTCATTTTCAGTATCAGCACAGTTCATTTCATAGTCAAATTTTCTAAAGAAAGAAGCACTCACACTTTTTGATAGTCCAAGATCCACTGACAATATCTAATTCATTAACAGTGAGCTCTTTGATGACTTAACAGTAGAATGTATGAGACGGCAGTGTGATAGTAATGATGAAAACTATGGCTACATTTCAACTGGCTTTCTATTATTATACATCGACCTTCTATGATACTATTCTGCAACATGCTTGCTGAAGCAGATAGCATTATGGAATTATTGAAAATATCTATAAATAATTTTTCCTATAATCCAAAAAGATAGCAAATTCTTCTGATGTACAGAAGCTGTCAATCATTGCATCATGTGTCAACTACCCAATGGTTGGCCGGAATTGATTATGTGAAATCATTTACATGAAATCTCAATAGTATTAAATTGCAGGATGTTTTATAACTAAATCTGATGTTAAAGAGCGGAAGTGATGTAACAGGATCTATTAAAAAGAAGTCCTCTTTCAGATGCATGTTCATGTCATCTATCTAGTTCAATATATTTATGTATGTATGTATGTATGTATGTCTGTATGTATGTATGTATGTAAGTATGTATGTATGTATGTATCTACCTTCTGTCTGTCTGTCTGTCCATCTCTCTCTCAGTAAATTGTATTATATACATATGAGAGGACATATACTATGTGGACAACCCTTATGCTAGAAGTAGATCCACTATGGTCTTACCACTAAGAAATGTTCTCAAGAAAAATTTAGCAAGCACCAGAACGTAAGTGAGCAAGACAAATGGAAAGTAACAAAAGTATAGATTATTCACATACATGTTTCACTATTAACAGATTATGTAATTTTACTTACGCAATTTGTCTGTAGATCTTCAGTGTGACCATCCATTCAAATATAATTTGCAGAACTATACATGAGAACGTCTGCATGAAGTTGGATTTTTCTATAGTTCTACCTATTATACTTGTGGTTATTTTTCAAAAGTCCTCGCTTTGGCGCGCTAAATTACTGGAAAATAATACTGCAGAAAATAATTTACTGCAGTGGCTTTTGCCAGTTAGAGAATGTATTAATTTAAATTCGAATTTTAAATGAGGGTGAGAAATTGGATATTAATTCAATTAACATCTATTTAACACCAGTGGTCAAGCATATTAAAATATGAAGGTTCAGTAAATTGTATTATATACATATGAGAAGGATGACCACTATGTGGACAACCCTTATGCAAGAAGTAGATCTGCTGTGGTTTTACCACTAAGAAATGTTCTCAAGAAAAATTTAGCAAATGTACAAAGATTGAAAATGATATTTTTGTATTTGTGGTAGAAGGATCTTTTGTTGAGTAAATCAATGGGTTAAGTTGTAGCTCCTCAAATTTGTAATGATGTCTCATAGTTTTTTCAAGTTGATTCATTCATTTGAAACTGTTTTGCGCAATTTACATCAGCGTCTTTATATTTTGGCAACTGACACATACCCTTGCAGTGTAAAGGTTTTTTGATACACACTCACATTGACAGAAGAAGGAATAAGTAACAAACATTTCCTTTGCACTTAAGTCTTGTTGAAACACCCAGTACAAGAATCAACAGTGTCATAAGAATGCAGGTGTCCAAGATAATGATGACATACATGTATCAGAATCATTTATATGGCTTTTATTACTTGACTGACTCCCATGTATGAATTTCTTTTGCTTTCTGTCATTTACAGACAGCTTAATTTCTCTTTGAAGACTTTTAAGAACATTTGTTGATACTGTCAGCCAAATGTTGAATTGATGTCACCATTTCAGCAAAGTTTTTTATGAGCATTTTAATGTTGTGCACTTTAAAGTTATCTCTTGTCTGTAGTTCTATGTTGCAAAT
The DNA here is from genome assembly GCF_006345805.1 of Octopus sinensis. Classification (NCBI taxonomy): domain Eukaryota; kingdom Metazoa; phylum Mollusca; class Cephalopoda; order Octopoda; family Octopodidae; genus Octopus; species Octopus sinensis. The sequence continues at coordinate 53,434,980 of NC_042998.1, read as the reverse complement.
GTTAATGGAAGCAAGGATATTGAATTAGATAGATGACATGAGCATGCATCTGAAAAGGACTTTTTTTTAATAGATCCTGTTACATCACTTCTGCTCTTTAACATCAGATTTAGTTATAAAACATCCTGCTATTTAATACTCTTTTACTTGTTTCAGTCATTTGACTGTGGCCATGCTGGAGTACTGCCTTTAGTCCTGCAAATCAACCCTAGGACTTATTCTTTATAAGCCTAGTACTTATTCTACCGGTCTCTTTTGTTAAACTGCTAAGTTGTGGGGATGTAAATACACCAGCATCGGTTGTCCAGCGATGTTGGGAGGGTGGACAAACACAGACACACAAACACATACATACATATATACGATGGGCTTCTTTCAGTTTCCGTCTAACAAATCCACTCACAAGGCTTTGGTCAGCCCAAGGCTATAGAAGACACTTGCTGAAGGTGTCATGCAGTGGGACTGAACCCGGAACCATGTGGTTCGTAAGCAAGCTACTTACCACAAAGCCACTCCTACACCTATAAATACAGTTGAGATTTCATGTAAATGATTTCACATGATCAATTCTGGTTGACCATTGGGTAGTTGACACATGATGCAATGATTGACAGCTTCTGTACATCAGAAGAATTTGCTATCTTTTTGGATTATAGGAAAAATTATTTATAGACATTTTCAATAATTTCATAATAGTAACTACTTCAGTAAACATGCAGCAGAATAGTGTCATAGAAATTCAATATATGATATCCACACAGTGAGAAAATAACAAAAGAATTCTCATTAATGTTCTTTGTACTCACTGTAGTTGACTGCCATATCAACACCATTGTAATATCCTTGACCGGCACAATCTTCCAAGAGAATGCCATTTTTACTCATTGTTCCTTTTACCAGGTTTTCAAATTTAGTTCTTTTTTCTTCTCAGTAACATTCAAAACATTCAAAGGATAAAAATTTCTCTTGAATCTCAAACTCACAATTTATACTTGGAAAGTAATGTATGATAAATGCATTTGTTTGACATATGTGGAATCAGATATTGTATGAACTGCCTTTGATCTTTTAGAAAATGTGCGTTTCAAAATGAAATTGGAGTAGAGTGAAATAAATTCATTTTGTGATTTGTCTGATGAATATTTTACTTGCTATCGACTTCCTTTCTTCCTGGCTTTCTTTGACCTTCTTGGCAAGGTCTTAAGTGGAGAATCCCAGTGAGACAAAAGTTTGACCTGAACAAGTTGGTTCCCACTGTAAAAATTATTTTTTAAATGAAAGATATCCCAAAATAAAATGATGTCAATTTACAGTGTAAATTATCAGTTCATTTAGCCTCTTCGGTTAGGATTTATTATTAACAGAAAATGTTCCATACAATTTTTTAACCCATAAGCATTCATATTGTTCTGTCAAATATATTATTTATGAAGGGGTGCTGAAAAGTATCTGGCTTTAAGGGTGTCGTGAAAGGCCTGGTTGGAGGCTCAAACTTCTGAGTTCTTTTATAAGGCTTAGATAAACTGAAGGACTACTGTAATAAGTGTATGAATCTGAGAGGAGAATATGTTGAATAAAGTTATAGCTAAGTGACCCTTCTGTATTTTCTTATACCCAAAGTGAGGAACTTTTCAGCACTCCCTCATGTATATATATGTATGTATATATATATATATATATATATATATATATATATATATATATATATGTAACAATTTAACAAATAATACATATGCATACATACATACATATATGTACATAACTACAACTATATGTATATATACATGCATATATATATATATATATATATATATAATATATATATATATATATATATATTATATATATATATATATATATATATATATATATGAGTACAGGACATCACAAATAAACGTAGAACATGAGAAATGAAAACATAAAAACAAACAAGGATACAGACTTTTTTTAACAACGATAAAACAGAGTACAAGACAAACAATACAAGGAATATTCCCCTTCATCAGCTGCCCCTGGTTCGACTCAATGTGTGTTTCGAACGTAAGGGCAGAACATGATCTGGCCGAAGCAGTCATTCCTGCAAAATAAATTAAATAAAATTCTTTTGCAGAGGGGTAAAAAAAAAGGAAAGAAAAAAATGACAAGAACAGGACGTAAAAGCATCCTCCAAGTAAGTTTTTATTATATATATATATATATCATGGAAGATTGTAGAAAACTCAGACCCCTACATAAATGGGACCAAACATCGTATATTGTGAATAGCTGAATGGATAAGGATATCAAAGGACTTCCTTGACCTGGGAAACATCCTTAATCCCAGGATAGAGCACACCCTCGTATAAAGTCACATTGTTTTGAATTATTCAAGCATTATCTCATAGTTTCAAGATTTCAGTGATATAATTGCCTATTTTTATTATGTTGGTGTAGGGTAGGTGCGAAAGGCTGGATCTAGTTAGTTTGAACATAAAACAAGTGGGATATTTTGGGTTGGATATGGCTGGTTTAAATGCTAAAGGGTTAAATGAATTCCTATAATTGTTTTCATTCTCCTCTGAGAAACCATCCATTCTCAATTGTAAAAGCCGAAGCATTAAGTCTGCTTTGCCAAAAAGAAAATATCGACACGGTAAACAAAATATAACTTGTTTTTTGATATTCCACATGGACCAATCACTCTCAGATACTTACTTCACTATTGTTTTTTCCTCTATTCAATGATCTGAAATGGAAAAAAGTTCTTGCTCACTCTTGCTTGGAGATGTTTTGTAAAATGGAATATGCTCTTTCTGCACACAATTTCGATATTGTTTTTCTTTTCTTGTGCTTCTTTATATTATTATTTCCAATATCAAATCCATACTGTGTGCCATTGATATGTTGTTTTTCATAGTTTGGTTTTAAGCTATTGGCATTTGTTCACTTTCAAGTATGCAATAATTGGGCACTGTAAATGGTTCATGATCAACAGTTTCTCTCTGAAGTTTAGATAAAGTCGTTTAGTTTTTCAATTTGTCCTTGAGCAGACGGTTTAACTTCTGCTGATAAATATTCATCACTTGTAATTCTCATATTCAGTAATTACCTCTTTTCTTTATGTTCTCATCTGTCTCTTGTGTTTTATTTCTTTCACTTCACTTTTGAGCTCCAAACTTCTGCTTATACATTACACTGACATGATTGAAACATGAAGTTGTTACTGGAAACGATTACATTAATAAAAAATATAACGATAGTTTATAAACTAGCATTAAATATTAGTTGACAATGGGATACACTTTTACAAAGGAAAATTATTGAGTTTTCCCAGGAAATCATGATACCCAACCACTAATAGGATGTGCATGAGTGTGTATATAACTGACTTGCTGTAGAATATGTGAAGGAAGGGAGAGAAAAAGATAGTATATGTTCAATAATAAAACAAATAATTCAAGCAGTATGGTTGGAAAGTATTAAAGCAGGGGGAGATGGCAACAGAGAGGATAAAAAATAGGCAGAGATAAAAAATATTAGAAGGGAAGTAAAGTATTGGAACATTGATGGTGGTGGTGAGGAAATTCTTACATTCTATATGCATATGTCTATCTGTATAATACACAACTGACAATGGAAAACCCAATTAGCAATAATGTATACGTGTTTTGTATAAGATACTAATGATTACTGACTGATGGATCAATTAATGTGACCAGATTTATGCCACTGCTAGCAGAAAACTGACTGATGTGTCACAATGCATAAACTTGACCAGAATAGTGTTAGCCTTGACTAGTGCTTTGTTTACTTTGTTACTTAGTCATTTTAGCATATCTTGGTACATAGGATCTCTGAATATATATCAGTGTTGACCATATATCTGCACACATATGCATAATGAAAATCTAGGTAAGATTTTTGAAGAACACTAATAGTTTCCTGTTAATACAAGTATCTCCTTTCCAGTACCATTGATGTTAACCCTTTCGTTAACCAACCCAGCTGAAACCGGCTCTGGCTCTAAGTACAAATGTCATGTTTTCATTAGTTTTGAATTAAAAATCTTCCACCAAACCTTAGTCACAATTTATGTTCCTAACACTAGCTTCATGATAACTAAGTTGTTTTACTAAATTCTTTGTTATATTTAAAATAATTGAAAGAAATACAAAGCATCTCAAAATAAATACAGTAACAAAAGGGCTACTGACTTAGGCTGATACAGCTTGGCAATAGCGTTGTTAGAGATATTGCTATGAGACTGCCAAGAGATAGAACGGATACTAAAAGGCAGATCATTTGACCATCTAACTTCTCCATCAATTCTCTCTACATTGAACTGGCAATTTTATATTGAACCTAAAAGGATGAATGACAAAGTTAACCTTGGCAGGATTTGAACTCAGAATACAGAAAGAACAAATACCTCAAGGTATTTTATCCAATACTAATAATTCTGCCAATTCACCTGGCATCTGGTTTAAAATTTCAAAACATTTTGAAGCATTATGTATGGGCATCCAGATCACTTCCATCATGATTACTCTTACCTAGAGTTAACTTTATAGAGTATATAAAGGCACAGGTATAGATGTGTGGTAACAAGTTTGCTTCCCAAGCATGGAGTCTTAGGTTCAGTCCCTCTGTGCAGCAACTTGTGTAAGTATCTTTCTTGTTTTCAATGAGCTGGAGCTATAGTAGATTTGGCAGATGGGAAAAAAGAAACCAAAAAACAAAGAAGCCCATTTTAAACACACACACACACACACACCACATAAAATGTATAAATCTATGTGAGTGTGTCTTAGTGCTTGTTTGTCTGTCAGTGTTGCTTTGCTGAATATAGCAGTTCAACAAAAAGTAACTAATGAAATAACTACCACACTGGGATCGATTTCTTCAACAAAACAACTCTTCAAGGCAGTGTCTCATCATGACTGCAGTCCAATGACTAAAACAATCAGAGATAAATGATGATAACTCACTAATCTACTAGATACAAAGATATAAAATAAATGTCTTTTACTTGAGAAACCAAAGTCATAAAAACAATATAATGTTATTTCAATAATATACAATAATAATTTGGAATTATTAATAATAGGCGTAGGAGTGGCTGTGTGGTAAGTAGCTTGCTTACCAACCACATGGTTCCGGGTTCAGTCCCACTGCGTGGCACCTTGGGCAAGTGTCTTCTACTATAGCCTTGGGCCAACCAAAGCCTTGTGATTGGATTTGGTAGACAGAAACTGAAAGAAGCCTGTTGTATACATGTATATGAGTTTGTGTGTCTGTGTTTGTTCCCCATCCCCCAACATCGCTGGACAACCGATGCTGGTGTGTTTACATCCTCGTAACTTAGTGGTTCAGCAAAAGAGACCAATAGAATAAGTACTAGGCTTACAAAGAATAAGTCCTGGGGTCGATTTGCTTGACTAAAGGCAGTGCTCCAGCATGGCCACAGTCAAATGACAGAAACAAGTAAAAGCGTAAAAGAATAATTGATTACTATTAGAAGGAGGGGAAACATATAAATGGAAGAAACGTTTTTAAATTCAAACAAAAAGTAGAAAAATATATCTTAATTTGAATAAAATGCTTGAAGGGAATCTTCACCCTATCTTCCATCTTTCAGTAAACTCTCTCTCTCTCTCTCCCCTCTATTACTCTGGAAGCAACTGTAGGTGCAGCAGCAACAGTCCCCAGTCAAAATTTCCCCCTTATGATTTTAATGTGAAACAAAATAAAGAAACTGGATTTAAAGAAATAAGAAATCATAATTTATTTTGAAAAATAAATTCAACCATGAAGATTATTCTGTTAAATGTGATGCTTATCAATTCAAATTGTTTTGAATTAATTCTGAAATATCTTGCAGCTTCAAGATTTTGATGCTGTGGTAGTTTATTTTTAGAATGATAGTATAGAATAGGTGTGAAGAATCAGATTTGGTCAGTCTGAACATAACACAGGATATTTTGGCCAGATATGGCTGGTTTAAATTTTTAGTGGTTAAGGAAGCAAAGAGAATTTAGTGAATTTTTTGATAGCCATGATATAAACTCTCAGGCTCAAGAATAGTGGGTGCAGAGGGTTCAAGAGCACCCTCTAAAATTTTTGGATGGGTGGGTGCAAGCATGGCTATGTAACTTTTTATGGTACTCTCAATATTTTCCTTCTGAACAGATACAACTTTCACCACTAATTAGCCCTTGCCAACTTTTGTGCTTTGTTAGATAGGGCCTATCAATATCACTCTTGGTCTGAAATGTTCCATATATTATGAGCAGTTTTTTCGATTTTCAATCTAACCTCTGTGACTCCTCATTCCTTTAACTGGTGCCAATCTAAATCTTTGGAGATACTCTTGTATAAAGCTTTTTTAAATTTCTTTTGCCATTACTACATTCACTTCCAATATTTTTTTATTCATTTGTTATTCATCGTTTAATGTCCACTTTCCATGCTAGCATAGGTTGGATGATTTGACTGAGGACTGGCGAACCAGATGGCTGCACCAGGCTCCAATCTTGATCTGGCAGAGTTTCTACAGCTGGATGCCCTTTCTAACGCCAACCACTCTGAGAGTGTAGTGGGTGCTTTTATGTGCCACTGGCATGGGGGCCAGTCAGGCGGTACTGGCAACAACCTCACTTGAATCTTTTATTATTATTATTTTTTTTTTTCCTTCTTTCAAATTTGCTTCCATTTCTTGCTGAGTGTCTTCCTGACTCCTAGGGCAAAGAAACTCATAGTATACATCGGTAGGCCATTAAACCAAACTCAATAGTTCATTAATTTTTTTTTTTTTTTTTTAAAGTTAAATTAAAATACATGAGCAGCAACAGTTCTCACATCGACAATGCTCTTCTCAATACGTGTGATGTACCAGTTAAGACAATCTTTTGCACTTCTTGCAGGGATGATAAGCCAGGGATCATTCTCATATAATATTATTATTATTATTATTATTATTATTATTATTATTATAATCAATATCATCAATTCACTATTATTGTTGTGAGACCTAGAATAGAAACCTCACATTTTAGTTACCAGTTAAAACCACAATCAGGTCAGGTGACATGCCCTGATTACTCACCAAACAGCTTGCAGAAATATCATACCATGCTGTAGAATTTTCTCTATGTACTAGAACTTTCTTTGAGTTTTTAGAGGCTCCCCACACTTGTCACAGTCTTAAGGTGAACACCCACCAAGATCAAGCCAGAATGTGGCCCAGCATAGCAGAAGCAACAGATCTTTACGATGTCAACTCTTCCTTTGCTGAATTTCAGTCCACTGCAAAAAGGATTTCTATAACGTTGGACAAATTTTTATTATCAACTCTCAAGTAACACTTTTCTGTTTACAATTTAAATGCAGCTAAATTCAGTTCTGACTTTCTACAATATACCACTGGTAACTATCAGAAAAACTTTTGTATATAATGTAAATGTTGTTATTACCTAAATAACAAATAAATTTATTTCATCAATGTGCTCCTTAGGTATGTTATTAGGACAACATACAGTCAGCTAACACAAACACAATGCCTTACAACAGACTCTAAATTACTACTACTACTACTACTACTGTTACTGCTGCTGCTGCTGCTGCCGCCTCCGCCGCCGCCGTTGCTGCTGCCGCCACCACTACCACCACCACTAACTGACTAATTCTTCCCCATTAAATACATTAATTCATAAATCGTATTTTTCAGAAATGCACGTAAACATCAAAATAGAAACACTTGTTCAGAAATATGCTGATGAGGAAAGACAAATGAACACATACCATAATTGTTACCCTGTTGTCCTTCCATATCTACTCCAGACTGTCTCTCTTACACATAGACACATAGATAAATATCACCGTGATCACCGTGACCGACCAGGCTATGAGATGTTGCTACACATCGCTGGTCACAATGTGCTTCGCATTGTTTTAGCCTTCAAATGATGCAACCCCGCTGACTAAGTGAGCAGGCCAACAGAAGAAAGAGGGAAAGTTGTGGCAAAAGAGTACAGCAGGGATCGCCACCACCCCCTGCCGGAGCCTCATGGAGCTTTAGGTGTTTTCGCTCAATAAACACTCCCAACGCCCGGTCTGACAATCGAAACTGCGAACCTACAACCATGAGTCCGCTGCCCCAACCACTGGGCCATTGCGCCTCCATACATAGATAAATATATACACCCATATATATATAGACATATATTTACTCCTGCAATCAGTCGCTATAATCACAATTTTGCTCCGTATTTGATTGTCCTGTGATCTTGTCGCTCAGTTAGCAAAGATCTTAATTTTGGCTCCAGTAAGAATGTCCACTGTGATGTAACATTGACAACCTGATGTAATAGAAAACATTTTCAGAAAGAGAGCATCTGACTGTTGTTTATTGGCTATTTTCAGTCAACAAAAGCATCTTCTTTTTGGGATGCTTGGTGTCTGACAAATATTTGACTTGGAGGTTATTTCACTAAATAATAACTTTAAATTTTGGCCCAAGCCCAGAAATTTTAGAGGTGGGGGCTAAGTCAGTTGTATCGACCCCAAAGTTCAAAAAGATGAAAGGCAAAGTCAACCTTGGAATTTGAACTCTGAATGTAAAGATGAACAAAATACCTATTTCTTTATTACCCACAAGGGGCTAAACAAAGAGGGAACAAACAAGGACAGACATAGGTATTAAGTCGATTACATCGATCCCAGTGCGTAACTGGTACTTAATTTATCGACCCCGAAAGGATGAAAGGTAAAGTCGACCTCGGCGGAATTTGAACTCAGAACGTAATGGCAGATGAAATACCGCAAAGCATTTCGCCTGACGTGCTAACGTTTCTGCCAGCTCGCCGCCTAGGCATTTTGTCTGGTGTGCTCAAAATTCAGCCAGTTTGCTGCCCATTTCACTAAATGATAACAGCTGTTTTGCTGAAATTGACCAAAGCTGGAAATGAAATCAACAGGAGTGCACAACATTTCAAACTCAAACTATTACAGGCATTCTCTAACTCAAGTGCATGTTAATACATGTTAATTTCTACCAGCAGTGGCATAAGAGCAAGCATGGCGGTGTGGCAAGATGTTTGCCTCCCAACCATTTGTCTTTGGGTTCAGCTCCATTACATGGTACCTTGGATAAGGTATTCTATTACGGCCTTAAGCCAACCAAAGCCTTATGTGTGGAGTTGGTTGAGAGAAATTGAAAGAAGTTTGTTATGTGTGTGTGTGTGTGTGTTTGTTTCCCACCACCACTTAACAACCAC
>NC_042998.1:53375726-53420726 GCF_006345805.1 Octopus sinensis | reverse complement strand
GAGAAAATCAGGTGTAGTGTTGGCGAATCTCAGAAAGCATGGAAGTTTTGAAGGATGCAGTGCTTCGACAACTAACAACTGATGCTGGCAGTTTGTTCCATACTTCAGCAACTCTTAGCATGAAGAAATGCTTCCGAAAGTCATGGGAGCTGTGCTGTTTTCTGACTTTGTAAATATGTCCATGGGTGTTAGATGGGTGGAGTTTGAAAAGGATGAAGATGCATTGCAAACACACACACACACATACGAATATGCATAAAAAAACATATATGTATAGCTATGTTGGTATATGTATGCATATATACATACATATACATATGTGATAGGCTTCTTTCAGTTTCCCTTTACCACATCTACTTACAAGGATTTGATTGGCATGGGTACATTGTAAAGGACACATGACCATATTGCCATACATTAGGATGGAACCCAAACTTACAGCTCTTTGACTTCAGTTATTTCACTCTTCGAGAGAGTGAGATTATATGAAAGCAACAATAAACACTAATCAATGAACAGTAATCCTGCAAAATTAATGCCAGATATTCTTAAACAACCACAATAAATATACGTACATTCTTTTGTAAGCAGACAAGAATAAAATATATGAACCAAATAGACATGCAAAAATTCATGCAACATGAAGACATTTATCTCCATGTATTTTTTTTTTCTTTGTCTGAGTATTCATAAACACTGCTACATGTGGTGCATGTGATTTAGTTTGGATTCATGTGTTTTATGAAAATAAAGATATGTTATTTTTATGTAGTAAAGCATTAAGTTTTCAAACTTGTTTTTATACCATTCAGAAATATATTTACATACTGACTTGTGATACATTAGAAGTTAAATGTTAAAACCATGGGATAAAAATCACTTGATATATGAAGCAATAGGATGATACAATTCTCAAGACAAAATAAAATACAAAAGAACATCAACTGTTTAATACAGAAGTTATATGAAAAATAAATCAGAAAAAGTCTGCCATACATAATATTACAAGTTCTAAGCATCAGAATTATAATTTACGATTACAGATCTCTAGATTACAGGTTTTCAGATTGTTTTATTTCTTTCAAATACAATTTCATATTTTTATATTTTGTTTTGCTTTAGTAACTTTTTGTAATATTCTTTGTTTATAATGAATTTAGTCAGCTTCTTTCTTTAATGAATTTATGCTTCCATAGTTTTTCAGAAGTTTGCTCAAATCATCATCATCGTCGTCGTCATTATCATTATCATCATCTTTTAATGTTTGTCTTCCAAGCTGGTATGGCAAGATGATTCAAAAGAATCCAACAGATCTTAGAACTATCATGCTCCAGTGTTTGATTTAGTGTAATTTCTATGGCTTGATGCTCTATCTAATGCTAAACACTTTATAGAGTGTACAGAATGCCTTTTTTCTAGTGAGTTGCCTGTCACTCACAAAACTAAGATCCCCTTTAACTGAATAGCAACTACAGTAGAGAGAAAAGTAGCTCTAAGCTAGGTGATGTGAAGTCAAAATATGATAGAAGCTGGAACAGCTTTCTTGCTGTAAAGGAAATACATACATGGCTGTTTACATAATATAAAAATGGTAGGAGTAATCAGGGTGGAGCAGAAAAGAAATAAAAATGGAGCTAACAAAGTGTCAGAGTGAGCCATCAAGACATAAGAAGGTGAATAGAAGTGAGAGACAATAAAAGAATGGGAAGGATGGGTATGGGGAGAGTGAGGGATGCTTAGAGGATAAGTAGAGTTAGAGGAGAATATAATGAATACTGAGCAAGAGTGGAAAGGTGGTTGATGATAAATATGAGTTGGAAGGAGGTAAGGGAGAGTAGGTGATGGCTGGCAGTACAGAAAGTAGTGAGCAGCAGCAGAGTAATAATAATACTAAACATCTCTTATACAATAAACACAAATTCTGAAATCATGGAGACTGAGTTAGCCAATTACATCAACTCCAGTACTCAACTGGTACTTTATTTTATCAATGCCGATAGGATGAAAGGCAAAGTCAAACTCACTGGCATTTGAACACAGAATAAAAGGCCAGATGAAATGCTGCTAAGTATTTTGCTAGGTATAGTAGATAAGAGAATGGTGAAGGACAAGTAGATGGTATGTGGGTGATAGACAACATGAGTATCTGATGAGAGAAAGATTTAAGGTGTGGTGAGAGTAAGGAATATATGTTGGTAGAGGCAAGACAACTGGAAGTGGCTCAGTAAGAGAGAGAGAGAGAGAGCTAATTCAATTGCATAAAAGTGCAGTCAAATTAAGGCATTACTCACTGTAGTTCTTATTCAATAATTTTCAGAATTTCCTGATAATTTTGTCCTATAAAATATATAAACCAAATATATTTCACTTATCTTAGTTTATGTTATTCACAAATCCCAAAAGCTTAAACACTGCTAAACTCATACCTTTTAGTTCAATCTTTATCACCTCATATCTCACATATTTTATCAACTTATCAATACTTTTCTCATACTCTATTATCATTTCAGAACATTTTGGATGTGGCATCTAAATGTTTAATTTTAGATACAATGTTGTACTCTTAAATATGACTTATTGCACCAATAAAATTCCAAAACTGAGTTATGTTAATAAGAAAAACACAACATATTTTGCTTTCACCATGTTTGGCTTTTGTTATATTAACCATTTTTTTTTTTTTGCTGAATAAATACACATTCTAGCTTATTGTTTTCTTCTTAGATTCAAGTAATTATATTTGATTACCACATTTCTTGCTTCACTCTATTTTCTTGTAAATGTTATTGTCTCCAATGATTTAAGCAGATGGGTAATGGGAATGTATTATTCTGAAAGGTTTGTTGTGATGAACTGGCCAAGTGGGGTTAGAAGGTTACAAAATAGTGATGATATATATGTGTGTGAGTGTGTGTTTGTGTGTGTGTATTTGTATGTATATATATCAAAATGTAACTACATGTTAATTACACTTTTACACTTTTACTTGTTTCAGTCATTTGACTGTGGCCATGCTAGAGCACCACCTTTAGTCAAGCAAATTGACTCCAGGACTTATTTTTTGTAACCCTAGTACTTATTCTATCAGCCTCTTTTGCTGAACCACCAAGTTATGGGGACGTAAACACACCAGCATCAGTCGTCAAGCAATGTTGGGGGGGACAAACACAGACACTCAAATGTATACACACAAACATACATATATATATATATATACATATATTGACAGGCTTCTTTCAGTTTCTGTCTACCAAATCCACTCTCAAGGTTTTGGCCGACCCAAGAATATAGTAGAAGACACTTGCCCAAGTTGTCATGCAGTGAGACTGAACCTGGAACCATGTGGTTCATAAGCAAGCTACTTACCACACAGCCACTCTTTTCCTCCATCTTCCTTTTCTCTTCGTCTTTCCTCTGTCCCCTGTTTCTGGAGGGAAACACAATTTTTCAGGATGATAATACACCAATTCACACAGCTAAAGTTGTTACTGAATGGCACAAGGAACATTCTAGTAAAGTTTGAGTCCCCAGATCTCAATATTATTGAACATTTATGGTGCATTTTAGAAAAACAAGTAAGGAGTCGATATCCTCTGCCATCATCACTACAAAAATTGGAGACTGTTTTAGCTTTCCATTTTCTTTCATTCTCTCTCCATTTTTTCCTCTTAATCCTTTCTGTCGAAGAGCATAGGCTCCAAATGTGAAAGACTCTTCCATTCTTCGCAAGTGTTAAATGAATACACCTGCATGTTGTTCCTACACCTGTCTTCATCTTTTGTTTTCTGTAAATTTGAACTGTATATATATATATATATATATACATATATATACATGGGGTAAACTATTAATACCCTTCAACATCTTTCTGTCCATTTTACTACATTTTGTTCCATTTATAAACATGTTAATTTACGATTATCTAATGAAAACTGATTGTAGACCAAGCACAAGCAAGATATTGATGGAATATATTGTATAGACATTACAAAATGATGTTCAAGTATTTTCTAATGTTGTGTCTACTAGAGAACTCTTCACTTTGTCAGCAGTAGTGTGGCATCAGTTTTTCTAAATCCATGAATGGTTCAGAAGTTTCTGAGATAGATCTTGCTCCTGAGCTGAAATGCATTCAAAAAAGTCTTGAGGTATTTTAGAAATAGCTTTTGAGATACAGATTTCAGGTGTATACCTTTTCCCTTTTGCTTTTTACTAGTTTTGGTCATAGGATGGCTACCTTGAAAAGTTTAGTTGAACAAATTGACCTCAGTACTAAATTTTGAAGGCTTGTAATTATTCTGTTAGTCTCTTTTAATAAATTGCTAAGTTACAGGGAAGGAGACAAACTTACTCTAATTGGTCAAGTGGTGGCAATGAGGGGACGAATACAAACACTCACAAATGTGTATGTAAATGCAGGTACATATACTTGATGAGCTTCCTCACAGTTTCTCTCTATCAAATTCATTCACAAAGCTTTGATCACCTCAGGGATATTGTAGAAAACATTTGCCCAAAGTGCTGTGCAGAGGGACTGAATCCAAAACCATGTTGGTGGCATTGTGAGCTTCTTAACTATCTCTTTTAATTGTTTCAGTCATTTGACTGTGGCCATGCAGGAGCACTGCCTTTAGTCGACCAGACCGACCCCAAGACTTATTCTTTGTAAACCTAGTACTTATTCTATTGGTGTCTTTTGCCAAACCACTAAGTTACAGAGACGTAAACACACCAGCATCGGTTGTCAAGCGATGTTGGGGGGGCAAACACAGACACACAAACATATGCACACACATACATATATATATACATATATACGACGAGCTTCTTTCAGTTTCTGTCTACCAAATCCACTCACAAGGCTTTGGTTGGCCTGAGGCTATAGTAGAAAACACTTGCCCAAAGTGCCACACAGTGGGACTGAATCCGGAACCATGTGGTTGGTAAGCAAGCCACTAACCACACAGCCACTCCTATGCCTGTACAGCTATACCTATGCTAGGTTTTATTTTCCTTTGTTTTTGTAACCAGAAGTAAACAACTACATTGATTTAGTTAATTAATGCTTTTTATGAATCCCATGGATTTATAGTGGTGGCACCAATCCTAATTACCTTGGAGGTGGGTGACTGAAAAACAAATCTCTGGATAGGACTCAAATTAATCTCAGGTTACATTTCGGAATCAACAGAGAATCTATTTGGCAGAGTCTGACAAAATAATTCTTTCTAATTCTGTCACAAAGACAGTAATTGTGAGGGGAGGGGGCAAGTTGACTACATTGACCCCAGTACTTAAGTGGTACTTTATTTTATCAACTCGAAAAGGCTGAAAAGCAGGACTGACCTGGGCAGGATTTGAACCCAGAACATACAGAGTTATCAGAAATGCTGCTAAGCAGTTTGTCCAATGTATGAACAATTCTGCCAGCTCACCACCTTTGAACTTGATAAAATAATCATTTCTACTTTAGGTATAAAGTCTGAAATTTGGTAGGTGGGTGGGGTAAGGGAGTAGCTGATTACATTGAGCCCAGTGGTCAACTGATATTTATATCATTGACCCCCAAAAGGATGAAAGACAAAGTTAACCTTGGTGGAACTTGAGCTCAAAATGTAAAAGATTGATGCAATGCTGCTAAAAATCTTATCTGATGTGCTAACAATTTTTCCAGCTTGCCACCTTAGAGCTTGGGGAAATAACATAATTTACAATTAAGTGTTTTGTCAAATATAAAGATTAGTCTGATTTGAAGTGGATTTGAAGTCATAACTCTTAACCAGCTGAAGATTATTGGAAGTTTTTAAATGATTTTTCTAATGAGAACTTAGCCTGATGTTGCAGCGTTTTAGTGCTTTGATAACATATGTTTAGAGTTGTTGTTACTGACACACATTTATTCTTATATATATTTTTATATCTGTTATATTTTCTGAGACTCGACAGTTAAAGCTGTTGAAATATTTTCTCATAAGTAGAACCATTTCTTGCAGAGAAGCACAGAATTCAATAAAGCAGGGGATAAATGTGATAAATATGTTAATTTGATATCCTTTTAATTAATATCTCTATGCAGCTGTTTTAGTCATTATTGAATCAAACAAAAATAAAATAATTCATCAACAATCAAAAATAAATTAGGTAATTATTTACATAAAATTTCTTCACTTGAAAAGTTATTTGGTTATCAAAGACATTACTTAATTTATTACAACATTTTTTTTCTTCTTGTTCTTGTTGTTTACAGCTCTATGGCACTGATTGTGTACGTCTGCGTAGTTGAAATATAGGCATCAATTTTAATTTACAGTTTAAAAACATGTGTCTACACCAAATTTTATTTCTATTGAACATAATTGAATATATTTCAGTAATTTCAAGCATGCTGATTTAAAGCAACCTATTTACCTATCATTCTATAATTATGTTAAGGTTTTCTATACATACATACATACATAAATGTATCTATGTGCGTGTGTATATATATATATATATATATATATATATACATACATACATACAGATGTTGAACGATGATGATGACATACATACATACATACATACATACATACATACATATATATATGTATATATACAGAGTGCGATGAGTAAATTGTCGCCATTTTATATTTTTAATTTCGCACATGCGACGCTATGTCTAGATTTATCTTTTCACATGGCCTCACACTCAACACAGAGGCATACATCAAGTGCCTGGAGGAGGCAGTGTTGCCTTGGGTCAAGAAGGTGGCTGCTGGAAGACCCTATGTCAGGCAACAGGTCTCTGTCCCATGCCACACAAGTAGTAGAACCCAGTGATGGCTGTCAGACAATTTCTGTGACCACATCACCTCTAACATCTGGCCACCTAACTCCCTTTACTGCAACACCCGTGATTATTATGCATGGGACATAGTTGAGCGAGAGACCAACAAAACTCCTTGTAACACCAAAGATGAACTGAAAGCAAGGATTACGGCAGCATTCACCAACTTAAACAGGGAGACCATCCAGGAAAGTTGCAGGAGATTCCAAAGTCATCTGGAGGCCGTGGTCGAAGCTAATGATGATTTTATTAAATAAATTTCAAGATATTTTTATGTAATTTTGATAAATATATCTGTTAAAATGATTTGTCAGTGTTATTTTCATTTTTACATAATTTAGACGACAATTTATTCACCACCCCCTATATACATACACGCATACATACATACATACATACATACATATATATGTATATATGTATGTATGCAGATATGCTTGTGTGTTTGTATATATATATATACATACACACACACACATACATTTATATATACACACATACGTGTGTGAGTGTGTTCTATATACATATCAGTTATTAGTAGTTCATATCTTGTATACCATGTCAAGACTTTAAATCGTCATTGTAAATCGATTCCACTGGAGGACATTTCCAGAGAAATTTTTAGTTGTCTTGCATTTTACAATTAGTCACACCTAATTTGATGGTGCTATATTCAAAAATGCCCCCAGAGGTTTTTCTCACATAGAAATTTTGGTTGAACAGAAATTCATTTTTTTAATAAATAAATGCCAATTTTCTTGTCTTGCTTAAAAGCATAACACTGTATAAGAATTGTCAACTCAAGTCAAATACAACAAACTACTCCAAATCCTTGTTAGAGCATCAGCAAAAGTGGAACCAGAATAGACTAGTTTGTGCTGGCATCAAGTTGTATAAATTGTAAAACTGAAGTCAAACCAAATAATAATATTTTGATAGCATGTGCTACATATGTTTCAGAAGGTGGCAAGCTAGCAGAAACATTAGCATGCCAGGCAAAATTCTTAGCAATATTTCTTCTGTCTTTACAATCTGAGTTCAAATTCTGCTGAGGTTAGCTTTGCCTTTTATCCTTTTGGGGTAAAAAAATTAAGTACCAGCTGTGTACTGGGGTTGATCTAATAATTTCAGGCCATATGCCTATAGCAGGAAAGAATACATATGTTTCAGATCTACATATCATAATTATCATCATTGCTTAACGTCTACCTTCCATGCTGGCATGGGTTGGATGGTTTGACAGGAGCCTGCACCAGACTTCTGTGTCTGTTTTGGCAGTGATTTTATGCAGAGTGGACTGAGTGCTTTTTATGTGGCATGAGCACAAGTGAGGTTGATTTTGATATGGTTTTTACAGCTGGATGCCCTTCCAAATGCCAACCATTTTACAGTGTGGACTGGATGCTTTTAAGTGACATCAACACTGGCAAGGTCACCAAGTAACTTGCAAGACAAAGATCCTTTGAGAGGGGTTGGAGCATTGGAAGAGGTCATCCTGTGTCAGATGATGAAAGGTTATATAGTAAATTAGAGAGGTAGAAACAGGTGTCTTGCTGTAGAGAAGGTACATGGTTACCTGACCAGAAAGAGAGAGAGAGAGAGTGACCAAGAATGAGGACAGAAACTGGTATGGTGTTGCAAAGGAGAAACATAATATATAAAAAAAAAATTAAATATTCTATTTTTTGGTGGATAATTAATGTCATTATGGGAATGATTATAAAATTTAGTTATGCAGTGAAAGAGAAAAAATAACGAATTCACCTGGCTTTGATTAACTGTAGATGCGTTTCAGAATTAGATAGATGTGAAAAATGCAAAAACCACATTTCCACTCCATCATTCTCACTCTTCAGTACAGTATTTCAAGATTTTAAATTTCTCTTAGCCTACGTGGGTTGTTGAGCATTGTTGTCTAGGAGATTTTCTTACGGCAGAGAAATAACGAGTTTTAACTGCTATTTCTAAATTTCGGTATGTGGTGAAGCAAATTTTTTGTTGAAACCTAATTATAATTATTCTCATAATTATAAGAATTTATATAGATAGATAGATAGATAGATAGATAGATAGATAGATAGATAGATAGATAGATAGATAGATAGATAGATAGATAGATAGATAGATAGATAGATAGATAGATAGATAGATAGATAGATAGATAGATAGATAGATAGATAGATATAGACAGATAGATATACAAGAGAGTGCTGAAAAGTTCCTGGCCTTAAGGGTATCACAAAAGACCCAACCTTCTGAGTTCTTTTACTGGGTTTAGAAAAGCTGCAGGACTACTGCAATATGTGTGTGTTTGTGTGTATCACTGTAGGTGTTCATGCATTTTTCTTATGATATATATGAGATAATATGCAATTTATATAAAAAATTATCAGACTCACACCCTATTATTTTATTAGTGTGTGTGCATGTGTGTGTGTGCTTATTTCAAGAAAAGTTTCCTAACCACCACTACTACAGCTCATAAATTTTGGGTGTTATGTTAAAATGTCTATAACAGTAATAGAGTTAGCATATTTAAAGACCTTTGTAATAAGTCTCCTCCTATATCATCATCATCATCATCATTTAGCGTCCGTTTTCCATGCTAGCATGGGTTGGACGGTTCTACTGGGGTCTGTGAAGCCAGAAGGCTTCATCAGGCCCAGTCAAATCTGGCAGTGTTTCTACGGCTGGATGCCCTTCCTAACGCCAACCACTC
The DNA here is from genome assembly GCF_006345805.1 of Octopus sinensis. NCBI lineage: Eukaryota > Metazoa > Mollusca > Cephalopoda > Octopoda > Octopodidae > Octopus > Octopus sinensis. Next base: position 53,411,181 of record NC_042998.1, on the reverse strand, counting down.
CGTGAGTGTAGTGGGTGCTTTTTATGTGCCACCCGCACTGGTGCCAGACAGAGCTGGCAAATGGCCACGAACAGATGGTGCTTTTTATGTGCCACCGGCACGAGGGCCAGGCGAGGCTGGCAACGGACACGAAACGGGGCGGTGCTGGCAACGGTCGCGAAACGGAAAGTTCTCTTACATGCCACCGGCACTGGTAACACATCTGCAATTTCCATTGATCGATTTCCATTGATCGATTTCGATTCTGATCCTCACTTGCCTCAATGGGTCTTCACAAGCAGAGTTTCGACATGCCACCGGCACTGGTAGCACATCCGCAATTTCCATTGATCGATTTCGATTCTGATCCTCACTTGCCTCAACACGTCTTCACAAGTAGAGTTTTGTGTCCCAAGAAGGGAAGGTATGCATACGTAGGCTGGCTCCATCCCATGTAGAAGGCCACGGGTTGTGGACTCACTTGTCCTGCCGGGTCTTCTCGCGCACAGCACACTTCCAGAGGTCTCGGTCTCTAGTCATTTCCTCAGTGAGACCTAAAGTTCGAAGGTCGTGCTTCACCACCTCGTCCCAGGTTTTCCTGGGTCTGCCTCTTCCACAGGTTCCCTCAACCGCTAGGGTGTGGCACTTTTTCACACAACTATCTTCATCCATTCTCGCCACATGACCATACCAGCGCAAACGTCTCTCTTGCACACCACAACTGATGCTTCTTAGGTCCAGCTTTTCTCTCAAGGTACTTACACTCTGCCAAGTGTGAGTACCGGCATTACACATCCATCGGAGCATACTGGCTTCATTTCTAGCGAGCTTACGCATATCCTCAGCAGTCACGGCCCATGTTTCACTGCCATGTAGCATGGCTGTTCGTACACACGCATCATACAGTCTGCCTTTCACTGTGCGAGAGGCCTTTTGTCACCAGCAGAGGTAAGAGCTCTCTGAACTTTGCCCAAGCTATTCTTACTCTAGCAGTTACACTTTCAGCACACCCGCCCCCGCTGCTGACTTGGTCACCTAGGTAACGGAAACTATCAACTATTTCTAGTTTTTCTCCCTGGAAAGTGACGGAAGTTGGTCTCAGAGCATTTTCAGTGTTTATTGTTCCTGAGCATCTGCCACATACAAAAACCATCTTCCTAGTTAGCCTTCCTTTGACATTGCTGCATCTCTTATGTGTCCATAGCTTACACTTGGTGCATCTTATAGAGTTTCTACCTACACCTTTTCTACAGATCGAGCAGGGCCATCTACCTGAAGGTGTTTGTGATTTGTCTACCTTCCTACTGATTACGACTTTGGTTTTAGCTAGATTGACTCTGAGGCCCTTCGATTCTAATCCTTGTTTCCACACCTGAAACTTCTCCTCCAGTTCTGATAGCGACTCAGCAATTAGAGCAAGGTCATCAGCATAGAGGAGCTCCCAAGGGCATCCTGTCTTGAATTCCTCCGTTATTGCCTGGAGGACTATGATAAATAGGAGGGGGCTGAGTACTGAGCCTTGGTGGACCCCTACCTCTACCCGGAATTCTTCACTGTACTCATTTCCAACCCTCACCCTACTAGCGGCGTCCCTATACATGGCCCGCACAGCTCTCACTAACCATTCATCTATCCCTAGTTTTCTCATTGCCCACCAGATAAGGGATCGGGGGACCCTGTCGAAGGCTTTCTCCATGTCAACAAAAGCCAGGTACAGGGGCTTATCTTTGGCTAGGTATTTCTCCTGCAGCTGCCTTACCAGGAATATAGCATCAGTAGTACTTTTCCCTGGCACAAACCCAAACTGCATCTCATCTAAACTAACTCTCTCTCTAATTAGTTGGGCTATGACCCTCTCCGTAACCTTCATCACCTGGTCCAACAGCTTGATACCTCTGTAGTTATTTGTATCTAGGGCATCACCTTTACCTTTGTAGCAGTTGACTATTATACTGCTACACCAATCATTGGGTATGACCCCTTTGTGTATCACCTGATTAACTATATGGGTGACTAGGCTATAGCCGACACTACCAGACATTTTGAGCATCTCTGCAGTGATTCCTGATGGGCCTGGGGTTTTCCCTGTCTTCATGCTTCTAATTGCCTTAGCTACCACAGAACTATCAACTCGGATAGCTGGTCCCTCTGTTGGGTCAACATTCGGCAGACTCTCTTTATCCCATTCATTTTCTTCATTCAGCAACCTTTCATAGTGGCATCTCCAAACCTCTCTCTTTGCATCCTCATTTAGCGCAAGTGAACCATCTTCCATGCGAACACACTTCTCTCCTACCACATCACGATTCTCTCTCACACACTGTCTTGCAACACGAAACACCTCCAGTCTTTGGTCCTCACAGCGCAGAACATTGGCAAATTTTTTCTTATCTGCTTCCCCTCTCGCTAAATAAACCTGTCTCCTAGCTTCTCTTTTGGCAGTCTGATACAATTCCCTGCTACCCCCATTTTTCCAGACCTTCCAAGCCTGTCTCTTTTCTCTAATAGCCCTGTCTACAATATTGTTCCACCACCACGTTATTCTAGGTCGAGAGGGGACTTTGCACCAGCCACAGATCTGGTCAGTGGCTCTCAGCAGGTTGTCCCTTAGAAACGTCCAGCTGTCTTCTACCCCCTGTGATGCTCTATCCCCTTCTACTTCGTCAGAGGCTTCAAGTAATATGTCCCTAAATCTCTGTCCATTTGCAGGATCTTTAAGCTTCCAGATCCTTCTTCTCCATATTTGTCGTCTTCTGGTTGTCCTCCTAGTCCTGATCCTAAAGTCACTAACTACCAGTCTATGTTGTGGGGTACATTCTTCACCTGGGAAGGTTTTGGCATTTATAAGCAGCCATCTCTCTCTTTGCCTTGTAAGGATGTAGTCAATTTGGCTGGTATGTTGGCCTGATTGGTAAGTGACTAGGTGGCTGGTAGGTTTCCTGAAGTTAGTGTTGCAGATCATAAGATTATTTGCATCGCAGAACTCCAGCAGCCTGGTTCCCTCCTCGTTGCGGGAGCCATAGCCATAGCCTCCATGTACGCCATGGAAGCCCCCAGCATGTCGTCCAACGTGACCATTGAAGTCACCAGCCACAAAGATAAGGTCACTGTCGTTCGTCAATGAGGTAGTCTGCAGTAGAGTGTCATAGAATCGGTCTTTCTGTCCATCAGGTAGCCCCGACTGAGGAGCATAGGCTGATATAATGGTTGCTAAACTATGATGAAGCACTAATCTAATCTTAAGTATTCTGTCACTTACTCTGATTACCTCAATTACTTTATCTACCCATTTCTCAGCGATAAGTATACCCACGCCACCAACCCCGTCAGTGTTCCCTGCCCAGAAAATCTTGTACCTGCGTTCCTTGCCTGTGAGGAACCTAGCTGATCCTCCTCTCCACCTTATTTCTTGCATGCAACATATATCCACACATCTCCGTTCAAGCATCTCGACTATCTCACCAGACCTACCTTTCAGAGTGCCAACGTTGAGGGTGCCAACCCTGAGGGTGTGGAAGGCATGGGCTCTAGAGACCCTGGGACGGTGGACAGTAGCTTCGTGTACCTGAAAAGAAAGCTCGCATTTGGCAGAATTCATGTGCAAGAAATGAAGTAGTAAAGTAGCCTTCAGTACAACCTGCATAACGCTAGCCTTTCATATTTTGCACTGTATGAACATTACCTTACATAGGTCGAGACTAGGGGTAGGGAGGGGTAGGGATGGTGAGAGCATTTGCAGTCTTCATGGGAAGCAACCCCGGAATGGAAGAGAATAGGAACTTCCGGCATGCGTGGTGGGGGTGGGAGGGCGGGTGCACCGTAGCTGAGTAAAGAGGTTCTGTTAATCGTGAGCTAGCAAATGGGTTTGTATGAATCGGGAGACAATACTAAATGAAAAATTGAAAAATTGAAAAATCAGAGTGGCTATGAACCTGGAGACAAGTCTAAACGAAAAAAAAAAAAAAAAATGTTTGAGCTAGACAGGGTAATGAGGGAATACTGAAAGAATGAGGGACAATACAATGAGATGGAAATTGAAGAATAGAGAAAGAATAAGGATAAGTGCAAGAAAGAAGGTAGTCGTAGCGAGGTTGGACGATTCACTTAACTTTTAGCCATTCATGATCTGTGCGTATTCTTTAGATATTTTGAAGCGAGTGGGGTTAACGATAAATAATTAATATCTGATATTTTTAGTGAGCCACAAATTAAAGAACTAATGAAAAATGTCATTTCTGCAAACACTATGTTTGAATTTAAATTAGAAGATTGGGCAGAATATATATCTCTTATTCTAAAGATTCTTGGAAACGTCAATGCCCACATATTACAAAATGCTTGTTGAAATTATGATAGCTTTTATTAAATTGGACAATGGAGGAAGTTTGCTAAAGTATATCTTATATTTTTTCATTTTGATTCTTTTCCTCAAAGCTAAGGTTACTACAGGGAAGTCCAAAGTAATGATATTATACAAATACAGGAGAAATATTAAGACATGTGAAAAACAAGAGAAATATTAAGACCATTTGATTATATTTGGAGCTTGAAATAAGAATTCCATGATTAAGGTAACTGTAAAAACTGAAAAAAAACCTTCACCATCATTTTAATGTCCAGTTTTCCACTTATATGGGCTTGAAGGAGTTTATTGAGGCAGATTTCCAACAACCAGAGGTCCTTGTCAGCAGCCCTCACCAATTTCTATGCAAGGTAATGTTTCCCTATGTTCTTGCAGAATAACTGGTTTCAAATTTTGGCACAAGGTCAGTAATTTTGGGGGAAGGGGTAACTCACTCACACCAACCCCAGTGCTCAACTGGTACTTATTTTATCGACCCTGAAAGGATGAAAGGCAAAGTTGACCTTGGTGAAATTTGAACTCGGAACATAAACACGGATGAAATACCGCTAAGCATTTTGCAGAATATTAGAAACATTGTATGACAGTGCTTGTATGACAGTGACAATCATTTTGCAACTATCATGGGATGCCAGGACAGGGAGACACAAACATACACATACTCACACATATATGCACATGCATATGCATGTGCACACACGCACACATATGACAGGCTTCTTTCAATTTTTGCCAATCAAATCCACTCACAAGGCTTTGGACAGTCTGGGATTATGGTAAAAGATACATGGTCAAGGCACCACCGAGTGGGAGTGAACTCACAAGCATGTGGTTGGGAAGCTAACTTCTTACTGCTGTTGGTGTAAGGCCTGAAATTCATGGGGAATGGATAAGTCAATTACATCGACTCCAGTGCTTAAGTGGTACTTATTTTATTGACCTTGAATGGATAACAGGCAAAATCGACCTTGGCAGAATTTGAACTCAGAACATACAGATGGATGAAATGCCAATAAGCATTATGCCCAGCATGATAATGATTCTGCCAGCTTGCTGCCGTTTGCTACTCAGTAATAATAAAAATGTCTAACGTATATGCACACACACACCATTACATCAAATGAAAATAATGTAAAAGATTACTATCTATAATGAATCATGTGGGGTTTTCCTTATCTGCAAAATGCAAACCTGTGTAATTAAAAAAGAAGATAGCTCATTAATCAAGCAATGAAGTTACATACGCCATATTCAAATGTTAATAAAAAAACATACAGTAAGAAATAGTTCATATATATGAACATGTTAATTTAGACGAAAGATAAACAGATTTATGGTAAAATATAAGCAGTAGTTGTCATAGATATATTGGAAGATGAAGTGATCAAAATAAAATATAATAAACATAATAAAATAAAACAAAATTTTAATTTAAAATCCTTGGATCTGGATCCATGTAAACAAATACATTTCTAGTATTCCAGAATAATTCCTATGCATTGTTTTGTTTCTCCAATTAATTTTTTAAAAAATATCAAATTGAAGTATTTTAACAAAATACACCGCTTTGAAGATTTCTATTCAGGCATATATCATAGAAGAAAATTCTAACAAGACAATTAACAATTATCTTTCATCTCATATGTGAATTAAATTTTTTACATTATCCTTAGTTTACTTTTTACCTTGTAATGATGGTGACTATTATTATTATTATTATTATTATTATTATTATTATTATTATTTGCTCTATTTTATTTATTTATTTATTTTGTCTTGCATATGTGTGTGTGTGTGTGTGTCCCTCTCCACAAATGTTTAAAGTAATCTTGTGAAATTAAATTCAAAAGAATTAATCCAGGATGACTGGACTTTTATTAACAATATTCAACTAATTTAATTTACAAAGGGAAATATTAGTTTGATATTAAGTTCAAATCAACTGAACATGTCACATTAAAAACAGTAATTATCTCTTGAAGAACAATTTCATTAAAAAAAAATATTCAAAATACATAAAATTGAAATCGAATTGAACCAGCCAGGATCCCTGGTCTGGTGGTACGTAAAAAGCACTATCCGACTCGTGGCCGTGGCACGTAAAATACTCCAATGCGACCGTACGACAGACACCCTTGCCAACCCCCTTTGCTTGTGAAGACATGTTGGGGCAAGCGAAATCGAAATCGAATTGAACCAGCCAGGATCCCTGGTCTGGTGGTACGTAAAAAGCACTATCCGACTCGTGGCCGATGCCAGCACCGCCTCGACTGGCTTCCGTGCCGGTGGCACATAAAATACACCAATCTGACCGTGGCCGTTGCCAGCCCCGCCTGGCACCTGTGCAGGTGGCACGTAAAAAGCACCCACTACACTCACGGAGTGGTTGGCGTTAGGAAGGGCATCCAGCTGTAGAAACATTGCCAAATTAGACTGGAGCCTGGTGCAGCCTTCTGGCTTCCCAGAACCCCGGTCGAACCGTCCAACCCATGCTAGCATGGAGAACGGACGTTAAACGACGATGATGATGATGATGATAAAATGAGAAATATCCAGTAGATTCAAAGGAAGAGACCATTTTTTATTTTTATAATGTTGGAATAGCTTGTCACCATACTCACTAGTGTTGATTCCCATTTAGAGTTCCTTAATCTGTCTCAAGATTAACCCTTTTTGTTTCGATATTTTATTGAAATACTCTGCCTTTGTTTCAATTAATTTTGAAAATATGAAGAATTTTGTAAAATAATTTTGTCATTATTAAGGTAGCGTTTGGAACATAAATTAACATGAAATTTTGATGGATGATTTTAATTTGGATCAGTTTAAAAAAAAGAAAATTTGTATCATAGAACCAGGGGATGGTTTCTGGTGAAATGGTATCAAAAGGGTGAACAAGATTTTTGTGTTGAATAAAACACAACTTGTTTTGTTATGTTGATATTCTGCTTTTTGCTTAGCTCCAAACTAGCCCTGATCAAGAAGACCTGTAATGAAAGGTGTTCCAGAAATGATTAAGCCATTTTATTTTTTTTACCCATTCAGTGATTACAGAATTATATTATTCCCTATTTTTTTTTTAAGATGATACAATGTGGTTTCATGAATAATTTTTGCAGGCTGAATGGCAGTGTAGAAACTCTGTCACCGGGTCATTTTGATTTAGATTTTTTCTAAGAGATCATTAACAATTATAGACTAAATTCATGACCCAACTTAAAATTTGTTATTTTAGATAGATTGTGTCAATATCAGTGTGATGTAAAGTGAAACAACTAAAGCAAGGAAATGTAAGAATGGCATGATATTCCTGCTGTTTCATTACTTTTGTAACTATCTTAGAAATCATTAAGCATTATTCAGCATACTTTTTTCCATATATTATCCAATACATATTTTAATGTTGCAATCTCTTGAAAGCTTTATCGGGATGTGGAATTCTATAATGTGAAACCTTTTGACTTCTATTCTAAATTTGAGATTCTTTTCTGTAAAAGTTTTCAGAAAAAAAAAAAAAAAACCTAAATAAAGAAATATCAGCATTTTTATGCATGAAAACATACATTATTGAACACATATAGTACAGTGTATATACATAAATGAATTTTAAGAGAAATACATTAAGGAATACTTAAGAAGGAACTTTTCCTATTCACTTGATTGAGCACTATGTTTATCAGCATCTTACATCCAGACTGATCCTTAGTCTACACACTCAGAAGTCACTCCCTATTAAGCATCACATAAGATCTCATTACTCTTTACCCTTTTATTTGTTTCAGTCATGTGACTGTGGCCATGCTGGAGCACCGCCTTTAGTCGAGCAAATCGACCCCAGGACTTATTCATTGTAAGCCTAGTACTTATTCTATCGGTCTCTTTTGCCGAACCGCTAAGTTACAGGGACGTAAACACACCATCTTTGGTTGTCAAGCGATGTTGGGGGGACAAACACAAGCACACACGTACATACATACATACATATATATATATATATATATATATGATGGGCTTCTTTCATTTTCTGTTTACCAAATCCAATCACAAGGCTTTTGTTGGCCCGAAGCTATAGTAGAAGATACTTGCCCTAGGTGTCATGCAGTGAGACTGAACCCGGAACCATGTGGTTGGTAAGCAAGCTACTTACCACACAGCCATTCCTACATCTATGAAAAAAAGCTAAAAAAAATGTTCAATCAGTTAATGGAGTAGTTGCTTCAGTATTTGGGATACTTTTATCATGTATTGTCTCCACTAGAGATGTTGTCAGCTTCACTGTTTTTGCAATATGGCTGGGCTTTTATCCTACATAAAAACCTTTGTAAAACATTAAGTATAACATCCAACATAATCCCTTTATGACACCTTTTTTTCACACAACAACTTTCCATTATCCTCGATTGGCTTTTCTAGTCATCTTGAATACGAGTAAGGCACTATACCATACCCTTGTAAAAGTTAAATCTCACAGTGGTGCTGATAGGCATGAAATCCATCAAGCAATCCATAGAAAGCAATCCACACAGCAATGCTGTTAAGCTGATAGAATAGAATTCCATACCAAATATAAAATATTTGAAGAATTGGAAAATTCCACTTGTGCTTGATTAACTTGTTGATATAGTTCCAGCCTAATATTTTAAGGTCTAAGGAAGATAACTCTTTTACCTTTTTACTTTTTAGTTTTCTGTTTTCGTATTCTATCTGCTGCCTTCTCAGTTGTTTTGAATTTCTTCTCCTATTCAAAATTTTTAGTTTGTTATGATATGCGTTTTGTGCCTGAAGAATATGTTTGAGATTTCTCAACATATGAAACTATTAGTAGCATTTAAAGACATATATTGTGTGCTTTAAATAAATAATATTTATCTCTCACCAGATGGAGTACTTTAGTTTGTTGAATTTTCTATCAAGAACAGTACATTATATATATATATACAATGATAACAACAATCCTAGGATATATAAGCATTTAATTCATCCAAAGATTATTATTATTATTATTATTATTATTATATTTATCTTACATTATATCAATATAACCCGATGCAACCCCGAAAAACGGGCTCACCAGTCAGTATCATTAGGCAATGGCTGGCATAATGGAATAAAAACTTTATTTGCATATTCAAAATGTTACCATAAACAAATTTAAAAGATATATATAGCATGGCCACAGCTCATGAGCTGAAACTAGAATCAATCAATCATATATATATATATATATATATATAAAAGATATATATATATACACACACACACACACACAAGTATATATATATATATATATATATATATATATATACATATACATACATATATATACACACACATATATATAATATATACATACATATATGTATGTATATACATGTATATATATATACTAGATATATATATATATATATATTATATATATATATATACATATACATACATATATATACACACACATATATATATATATATATATACATATATATATGTATATATATTATATATATATATACTAGATATATATATATATATATATGTATATATAAGTGTATATATATATATATATATATATGTATACTAGGTGTTCCCGCTGTGACCCATTGGATCACAGCCTCTCCAAGTTGAAAATGTTGATGCGCAGTGGGAAAAGACAAAATACTATTCTGAACTTCATGCAATAAAATTCTTAAATAATAGTCCACCTGCTTTTGGTATGACAACATAAACATGACCAAGTGGTTCTTTGAAAACGTTCAAATGGCCTTCATCCAGCCCATGCAGCATGGAAAGTGGGCGTAAAATGATGATGATGATGATGATGATGATGATAATAATGATGATTTTATATATAGAGATCACCATCCAAGTGTGATCATTGCCAGAGCAGCCAACTGGCTTCTGTGCCAGTGGCACGTAAAAGGGCACCATTCGAGCATGATCTTTACCAACGTCGCCTTACTGGCACCTGTGCTGGTGGCATGTGTAAAAGGATTCAAGCGAGGTCGTTGCCAGTACCGCCTGACAGGTCCCTGTGCTGGTGGCATGTAAAAAGCACCCACTACACTCACGGAGTGGTTGGCGTTTGGAAGGGCATCCAGCTGTAGAAACTCTGCCAAATCAAGATTGGAGCCTGGTGCAGCCATCTGGTTCACCAGCCCTCAGTCAAAATCGTCCAACCCATGCTAGCATGGAAAGCGGACGTTAAACAATGATGATAATGATGATATACACATAGATACACACAGACACAGACACACACACACATTGAAAAAAGGAGTCAGTCAGAATTTTGGATAATTCTTTATTAGCACTTTCGTCCATTAACTGAACACGTGCAGGCAAAAATTAAAACCAAAACCATTTTGATTTTAATTTTTGTTTTGAAGAGTTTGGTTAACAAACGAAAGCGCTAATAAAGAATTATCCAAAATTCTGATTACTTCCTTTTTCTCTATATACAGTATCTGTACACCACTTTAAACACTCTTTACATGCATTTATATATATATATATACATGCATATATATACACACATATATACATATATAAATATGTATATATAGATATATATAGGTGTATATATATACATATATATACACGTATAAATATATATACATATATATATATACACATATATACATGTATGCACACACACACACACACACACACACACTGTTTTTGGTTTAAAATTAAAATTAGCTTGAGGTTGCATAAAATTGAATCACTGGCCATACCCTGTAATTATACTGGTCATGCATTACAATTTCCTTAAGTGTTGGAGCCTGTAACCAGAATATCCTTAAAGTAAGGAATCCTTGTACTTTCTTCACCAGTCATTGATTTAGTCATTTAATAAATTTATTCATCTACATGTCGTTCAGAATATTCTAATCTACTGGTACTTAATTTATATTTAACATACATACATACATACATACACATACACCTATATATATATATCTCATATAACATTCTTCAATACACAAATTATTGAATAGTTATTGATCTATATATCTTTAATTTTACATTAGTGTAAATGTCATTCATGCAACAGTGATTAAATAGAGTCAATAATGTTCCTTTTACTCTTTTGAAATGTGAAAGTATCTGTCAATGGTTTATTAAGTCTTGATATAATTTGATGTACATTTATATTTATGTCATCGGATATATATCAATTTATTTATTATTAGATATACATTGATCTATATATCAGTCGGTTATTCATTCTAAAAACACTATTTATTCTACCCATTAGTCAGTATGTAATTATATATGTGTGTATGCGAGTGTGTGTATGCATATACACACACAATATAGGTATATTATGTACGTATGCATATATACACACATAGATCCATACTATATGTGTTTGTGTGTGTGTGTGTGTGTAAAAACACACACACGGATATATACACACATATATATACTATATAAAAATATATATAAATATTTTATATATTCACAATTTATATATATATATATATATTAGATATGGTATATATATGTGTGTGTGCGTGTGTATAGATATCAGATATGGTATATGCGTGTGTGTATATATATATATATATATATATATACACACACACACACACACACATACATGCACCCGGACAACACAAACACATGTACACATACACACACACACACACCACACACACACACACACACACACACACACACACACATTGTTTTGCATGGTAATGAAGTGTTTCAAAACTTAGTAAATCTTAATGTAAAATTCAATGACATCTAAAAGCACAAATTTATTTAAATGTAGAGAGAAGAAAAGAATTAAATTTTGGTTTCATGTTTTGCAATGAATAGCTTTTAATCAAATGAATTTTCCCCAATTTTTACAATATAAGACCTACTTTCCATATGACTTACCAATGAATATGGACATGTTTTAAATATATTTCTATTTTATTCATTTTTATTATACAAGTATGAGACATGAAATTATTTACATGAATTGTATTTGAATTCAATCACATATCAATGGATGATATAATAAAAACTATAATCTTTAATATAAGATAATCTCTGTTAAAGACTGCCTTAAGAATTGAACACAGTGCTACAAATTAACAAAACCATCATTTTAATCAAGATGGGGGCAGCCTCTGTTTTGTAGCTCAAACTTAAAGAAAAAAATTTTAACAAAATCCACTTCAAATTACTTATAGCCATCTTAAAAATACAAAGGGATTAATCAGTAAGGTAGTTCTAGATATATCATATCTATTACAGCATCAGTTCGTTGTTACTGTGTGCTGGTTTGCATGTCTCAATGATCCAGAGAGTTATACCAGTAGGTATTGCTCTCTGGCTAGTGCCTACCATGCTGGACAGCTCAAAGGATAGTAGCCATACTAATACGGACCACCTCTTTTTAGAGGTAATAAAGTGTCTTGCTTGGGATGAATAGAAAATAAAAAGTAATGTTATAGAATTATTGGTGACAATTCAAAATTAACAAAACCTGGGAGAAGAAGGCCTTCCCTCAGGGAAACATATGGTGCAATGTAGCAAAACCTGAAAGAAAACCAACATCCTGCATCACATGTCAAGGACTGGAACCCACAAGGGAGGGAGAAGAGAAAAACTTCTAAAAATAATCGGAGACAGGATGCTGAAGCAGAAGTGAAAAAGAAGGTACCCAAAAGGAGAGAACCAGAAAAGACAACCTAGGTTTGAAAACAGTGACAATGTCCTATGCTCCATAGGGAGTGAGGAGCTTAAGAAGAAGATAAGAAGATATATTGTATTTGATGATCATGGCTGGCCTATGAGAACTTCTAAGTTGCATTGTCTACAATCTTTATTAATATACAGTACTCCTTATAGAACACCTAATAAAGTTACAGGAACTCCTTAATCATCATCATCATCATAGTTTAATGTCTGCTTTCCATGCTAGCATGGGTTGGACGATTTGACTGAGGACTGGCGAACCAGATGGCTGCACCAAGCTCCAATCTTGATCTGGCAGAGTTTCTACAGCTTGATGCCCTTCCTAACGCCAACCACAGTGAAAGTGCCAGGTACAAGGGCCAGGCAGGTGGTACTGGCAACAGCTGCACTCAAATGGTGTTTCTTTTACATGCCACCTGCACAGGAGCCAGTCCAGTGGCACTGGCAATGACCTCGCTCGAAAGTTTTTTTCATGTGCCAGTTAGGCGACGCTGGTAATGATCACACCCGAATGGTGCTCTGGTAACAAGCATGCTCAGATGGTGCTCTTAGCGCTCCACTAGCACGGATGCCAGTCATCGAATTTTAATCGAAATCGAAGTCAAATTCCATGACTACCTGTTTATAGTAATCATGATGTGAATAGTTTGCCCATTGCTACAGTATAATATGAATGACAGGATAAAAAAAGAACTATTGGTAAAAATAATTCCATTTGTCTAAATAGTAAAGATACATGGCTTAGTGGTTAGCGTGTTGCACTCTTGATTGTAAGATTGTGGTTTCGATTCCTGAACCAAATAATGCACTGTGCTTTGGAGCAAAACACTTATCTCTCTCCCAAGTTGTAGGCCTTGTACCAAAATTTGAAGCCTGTATTATAAACTTAATCAAGGTGGTGAGCTGGCAGAGTCAGTACTGCTCCAGGTGAAATGTTTAGCAGCATTTCTTCCAACTTGAAGTTCTGTGCTCAAATTCTGCCGAGGTTTGCTTTGCTTTTCATCCTTTTGGGGGTTAATAAAGTAAGCACCAGTTAATCATTATCCCCAACTCTGAAATTGCTGGCCCTATGCCAAAATTTGAAACTTGTATTATGAATTTATAAGCTCAAAGTCCTCCAATAATTTTTGGATGACCAGTAATTTGTGGACGACCAGGTTTAGAAACTGCTAAATCCAAATGATAGTTAGATTAATGATAATTTGAATATGCTAGAAGCTGCACAGCAAAGTGAATTTTGAAGAGTAAAATAGATATTTTTCATTTATTTGACTAAGACAAAAACATTATATAGTAATAATAATAACAATAATAATTCTATCCGCTGTAGGCAAAAGGCCTGAAATTTTGGGGGAAGTGTTTCACTTGTATTTAATTTATTGACCCTGAAAGGATGAAAGGCAAAGTCAATCTTGGCAGAATTTGAACTCAGAACGTGAAGACAGATGAAATGCTAAGCATTTTGTCTGCCTTTATGTTTTGAATTCTAATAATAAAATGCCAAAACATGAATGAATGAAAAATAATCAGAATAATAATGAGAATAGCTAACTTAATCTATACTAAAAGGTGCAAAAACAAATGCAAAAAAATATTCCTTTACTCTTTTATTTGTTTCAGTCATCTAACTGTGGCCATGCTAGAGCACTGCCAAATAAAAAAATACATATGTAATAACTATATATTTAAGAAATATATAGCAAATCACAGAACTGCTTTTTCATTTTAGGTCTTGCGTGATTGGAAAGATTTCTTGAAAAATACACAAAAACACCTTTCCAATTTATAAACATTCTTGACAAAGAAAAATCTTCTCAAAAATAAAAAAAAAAGACTTGGAATAAATAGCTGTTGTAAAACAACTATGTATTGTCGATCAGATTTTGATGCTGGCCCAAAGGTTATTAACATAGTTGCAGCGTCAAACATAACAGATGAGAGAGCAACAGTTTCTTTCTCAAAAACATTGCTGAGTCTTTTGACAATCCTGATTTTAGGTGAGATTAGGAAAAAGGAGGAAATTATGTAATAGATTAACTGGAATGACTATATCTGTGTATACCTTTGAATGTATATAAATGTATGTGTGTGCGTGTGTGTATGTGTATCTGTGTGTGTGTGTGTGTGTATATATATGCATATAATATATTAATGAATTTATGTGTGCATGTGTATATCTTTATGTGTGTACACATGCCAGCATGGAAAACAAACATTAAAGGATGATTACAATGATGATAATGATATATGAATATATACATACATATATATTTATATATATGTATATGTATATATATATATACATGTATGCATACATATATATACTTATATATATATATACATACATTTAGATAGTATTCATTTGTGATTTATATAGAATATTAGAGGAAGCTATTTCCATGCGTATATAGAAAGAGAAACAAACATATACAGCATCAGGAAATGAGACAAAAGCAGCCTGAACAGACACCAAAAGGGTAAGAAACAGAAAGAGTAAAAGGGAAGAAGAAGAAGAAGAAGAAGAAGAAGAAGAAGAAGAAGAATAGAAAATAGAATGAGAAACAGATAAATTGGAAGAAATAGAGCAGAGAAAGGGAGTGAGAGAGAGAGAGAGAGACACTAATAGAGGCTCAGAAGCACAGAAGCAATTAGGGAAAGTAAATTTTAAAAATATATATATATCATTTGCATAGATAAGATGGGAAAATGACATGGTGAGTGATAAAGATGGGGACACATAGGCAGACAGACATGCAGTCATGCAGACAGGTTTACGTTCAGAGAGAGACAGATTGGAAGTGAATATAAGGAAGAAATGATTCTAAAAAAGTAGAGGATGAAGCATGTAGAATTAAAAGGAACAGATCAGCATGTGTGGTGTATCGAGAATAAAAAAAATAAAAAGATGAGATTCTTTTTCTGATGTGTGGTTTATAAAAGATATAAAGAACAAGAAATTTTTTTTTCCAGTTTAAAGAATCTTTAGCATTGAGACATTTGGTTAGTTTTTTTTTTCCTTTTTTTTTTTTTTGGAACCGAAAGAAACATTGGTTTAAAATCTAATATTTTGGGTTTTTATTTTTGTTTAATTTTTTTTTTTTTTTTTTTTTTTTTCCACTTTCTAGCATGTATTTAGAGAAGAATAACATCATTGGTTTCCAATGTGCCAATCACTGCCTTTCCAGTGCTCAGAGTGACAAAGAAGTGTTTGCGTAACTGGTGTAGGATAAATACCCCAAAGCAATGCAGCGTATTTTTGCTGAATTACACTTAGATGTAAATATGTCAGGTGGCATGTTGCTTCCTTGAGCAAGGTTTTCATTTCATTTTGCTCCACACTACTCAAATGAAATGAATATGAGCATCAGCTGTATGTGAATGAATCTCTTTCTCTTTCCAGCAGTTAGACTGTGGAGGATCTACTGAGTCAAAATATTTTGAAATGTTTATAAATGAGAAAGGTCTCATGTAATGGGTGCATTTCTTAACATTTATTATGCAGTATTTGGTTTGACTTCATTACTACAATTTATAACCTCCTCCTCCCCTCCTCATCCTCCTCTTTCCCTTCTCCTCCCCCTTGTCCTCATCCTCCTCCTCATCATCATCATTTAACATCCATTTTCCATGCTGGTATGGGTTGAATGGCTTGACTAAAGTTAGCAAGCCAGATAACTGTACCAGGCTTCAGTCTGATATGCAATGGTTTCTACGGCCAAATGCCCTTCCTAAAGCAAGCCACTTTACAGAGTGTGGTGGTTTCTTTTTATATGGTACTGCACAAGCACTTTTACATAGCACCAGCACGAGTGCTTTTTGTGTGGCACTGGTACATGACTCTTGCAAGCCAATTCCCTTCACTAGGGGAAGAAGCCTTAACACTTCTGCTGTGGAGTACAGGACATCTTGTGTTCAGCAAGGTGCCTGGTATTTTAGTAATTTGTCATCTTGTCTCAAAGGTTCAGCATCCTCCGTCCTTCAGTACTTTGTTCCATGTCTTCTTTGGTCTCCCTTTTCCATATTTCATCTACTTTGAGAAACTGGCAGTTCTTTATGGAGCTGTTGGCATCCATCCCCATCACATGACCAAACCAGTGCAGTCTCCTCTCTTGCACACTGCATCTAATTCCTCTTGTGCCTAACTTCTCTCTCAATACACTAACACTCTGTCGAATATGTACACTTACATTACACATCCTAGTCTCATTCTTCTCTAACCTTTGCATGTCCTCTACATTCAGGGCCCACATCTCACTACTATGTCAAATTGTCTGTATACATGCATCATACAATCTTCCTTTCACTCAGAGAGAGAAACCTTTCATAGCCAACAGAGGTAAAAGCTCTCTGAATTTCCTCCAGTCTAGTCTTATTCTAGCTATTACACCCTCTGTACATCCCCCCACTACTAATTTGATCCCCTAGGTAGCAGAAATTATCCACAACTCCTTATGAGCCACCAGGGCATTTAGGAGAAACAATTCCTCAAGTATCTGTAGTTTTTATGGCTCCTTTCCATCTTCCACAAATGAACTCTTTCTCTGATAACCTTCCTATTATCCCACTGCACCTCTTGTGTGTCTAAAGTTTACACTGGGTACATTGTATGGAATTCCTGCCTACACCTTTCCTACAAATCAAGCAGGGTCACCTACCTGAAGAATGTAGGGTCCTGTCTGTATTCTTGCTAATTAAGACCTTAGTCTTGCAGTTGATTGACTATGAAAATAGCATCTGAAGTGCTTCTCTCAGGGACAAAGCCAAACTGAATTTTGTCTAACCTAATTCTGCTCCTAATTAATTGGGCTATAACTCTCTCTGTAATATATATGTGTGTTTTAGTGTGTGTGTATATATATATATATATATATATATATATATATATATTACAGGGAAAATTTCAATTTAGTATTAAATCAAATTTTCCAATATAAATATATAATATATATAAATTAGAGAAAAACCACTATTATGTAATTCAAACAATGATAGACATAAACCATATCATAAAGAAAAAATAAAATATATTATAAAACATATATCTAGATTACAAAAAGTACAAAAAAATGAATAAACATTATTATATATTTATTATTATATACTTATTATATAGTGTTTATTCATTTTTTTGTACTTTTTGTGATCTAGATATATGTTTTATAATATATCTTATTTTTTCTATATGATATGGTTTATGTCTATCATTGTTTGAATTACATAATAGTGGTTTTTCTCTAATTTATATATATATGTGTGTGTGTGTGCTTCACTAATGATGTCATAAAGCTTTGTAACATAGGCACAAGGCCTGAAATTTTGGAAAGAGTGTAGTCAATGTTATTGACCCCAATTTTTTTACTGGTACTTCATTTTATCAACCCGAGAAGGATGAGAGTCTAAGATGACCTCAACAGGGTTTAAGCCTAGCAAGTAAAGAACCATAGCAAAATAATCAATGACTGTAGTCTGAATCGCTAAACATTTTGTCAATCTACCACTCTTGCTAATGAGGCCATAATAAGACTGAAACATGTCTAGAGTTATCTCTCATATCTACTGAAATAATTAATTTTTAACATAGGTGCAATACCTTCAATTTTGGAGAGAAGAGTATATGCAATTAAAATGAACATTGAAGGATGAAAGGCAAAAAATAATGATCATATTACTTGAAATTAGAACATAAGGGATGTAGTGAAACACTGCAAGACGTGTTGCCCAACATTCTAATGATTCTGCAGATACACTACTCTCCCAGTTGAAATAGCTAAAATTACATCAGTCATTTATTAGTATAGGTTATACCTTTGTACATAATTATTCATAGTCAGTATTTTTTAATAGTACATACATTAAAAATAATAACATTAAACTTAACTATTAGAACACTAACTATTCAACAATTATTTTTCAACGTTTGAAACATCACATGAAATTTATAAACTGATTCAGCAGCAGGAAATATTTTTGTTAAATGTTCATATTTAATATTCAAATAGATTAATAAAAAAGTATATATTTCATAATTTAATTAATTATCTTTCGTTAGAAAATACAGCTAGCATATTTTTATGGCTTTTTTTTATCATGAAAACCACTGAAACGATAAGTATATCATATAACTTGTTCCTTTACTTTCTATGAAGAATAAGTTTTTACCTTTTACAATTGTACATTCATTGCATCAAACTCAAAACTACTTTTGTTAAAATCTGTTTGGTAACCAGTTAGATACCGACCATCTCTCCATTTAGTGAAATTACACATGAAATATTATTCAACCATAGTTCTTTTATTTTAAAAAAAAAGTGGTTGCTGCAGTTGATAGTGATTATGATGATCATATGCTAAAAGCATAGAAAAATATCTTTTAAATGTGCATAAAATGATTGCACAACTTTTCAGTAATAAAATGTGCTATACAAAAGGAATGAAGATGTCAATGGCTTTTAAATTACATTACATTTGGTAAAATTTGTTTTTGTTATTGTAGTGGTTTCATTGCATTCATGGATATTGGAAAAATGGTTTAAATATAACTGCTTTGTTCTGTTAGAATATTCGATAAAACCAAAAAAGGACTCTTTATCTCCTTAAATCAAAGATTTAGAAAAGGATAAAGAAATATAAAAAAGAATATTTTGTTGGAACATGAGAATAATGGTCAGAAACAGGATTCAACATAAGAGTAGGACATAACTTCTATACCTACATACTATACAGCAACGAAGTAACTGTCTTCCAATAATTTAGCTGTAAGACTAGAAAAGGAAATCAATATTAGTTATTGTCTTTAGTTTGGGAATATGAAAGGGTATCCAAAAGAAACCAGAATTTTGCAATAGCCAAAGTCTAAGTAAGTAGGAAGGCCAACAAATCACAAACCCCTTCAGGTAGATGGCCCTGCTTGATCTGTAGAAAAGGCATTGGTAGAAGCTCCATACGATGTACCTGGTGTATACTATGGACACATAAAAGGTGCAGCAATATCAAAGGAAGGTTGTCAAGGCACATAGCCTATGGTTAGAGCAGCGGACTCGCAGTCGAGGGATCGTGGGCTCGAATCTCAGACCAAGCAATGTGTGTATTTATGAGCGAAAACACCTAAGCTCCACGCGACTCTGGCAGAAGGTAATGGCGAACTTCTGATGGCTCTTTCACCACAACTTTCTCTCACTCTTTCCTCCTACATCTTGCAGCTCATCTGCGATGGACCAGCATCCTGTCCAGGAACCTATACACCAAGAAACCGGGAAACTGGCCCTTATGAGCCAAGCATGGCTCGAGAAGGAACAAACAAAAGGAAGGTTAACCAGGAAGATAGTTTTTGTGTGTGGCAGATGCACATGGGCAATAAACACTGAAGATGTACAGAAAACAGATTCCATCACATTCCAGGGGATAAAACTAGAAGTAGTTGATAGCTTCCGCTACCTAGGCGACCAAATCTGTAGTGGGGGTGGTTACTCTGAGAGTGTTACAGTTAGAATAAGAATAACCTGGGCAAAGTTCAGGGCGCTCCTACCTCTTCTGGCAACTAAGGGCCTCTAGCTTAGGATGAAAAAAGACTGTATGATGCATGTGTGTGAACTGTCATGCTACACGACAGTGAAACATGGGACATGACTGCAAATGACATGCATAGGCTTGAAAGAAATGAAGCTAGTATGCTCCACTGGATGTGTAATGTCAGTGTGCACACATGACAGAGTGTAAGTTGACTGAGAGAAAAGTTGGACATAAGAAGCATCAAATGTGGTGTGCAAGAGTAACAACTGCACTGGTATGGTCATGTGTTATGCATGGATGAAGACAGCTGAGTGTGGAAGTGCCACACCCTAACTGTGGAAGGAACCTGTAGAAGTGGACCCAGGAAGACATGGGATGAGGTGGTGAAGCATGACCTTCAAGCACTGGACCTCACAGAGGCAATGACAAGACACTGAGACCTTTGGAGATATACTGTGATTGAGAAGACTCGGAAACAAAATGAGATTGCAGCCATGGTCAATGCCAGTGTTGCATGTCTGGCCCATTTAAGTGTATCCTTGATGTATCAAGCATGCTTGAGAGGACTTGTTGAGTCAAGTAAAACCAAAACCAAAATTGTAGCTGTGACCAGTGCCCTCTGACTGGCTCTTCTGCCAGTGGCATATAAAAAACACTATCTGAACATGATCAATGCCTGGCTCGACTGACTGGCTCCTGTGCCAGTGGCATGTAAAAAGCATCCACTACATTCTCAGAGTGGTTGTTATTAGGAAGGGCATCCAGCTTTAGAAATATTGCCAGATCAAACTGAAACCTGATGCAGCCACTGGCTCTCCAGATCAGTCAAACCGTCCAACTCATGCCAGCATGGAAAACGGAGTCAAATGACGATGATGATTTTATTCACTTAATTTTACATGTTTACACTTTTATCGCCTTCAAAGTGTTCTCCATTTTAAGTAATGCATCAGTCCAGATATGTTTTCTACTGTTTGAAGCAGTGCTTGAACACTTGTGAAGTGATGCCTTTTAATACCTCCATCATTTGTTTTCTTCACCTCTTCCAAATCTTCAAATTCTGGAGCACCAGCTTTTGTCACCAGTGATGACCTTCAAAAAAAGTCCAGATCAACTTCCAACTGTTATTTCATGTCTACGACATGCATTCAGTTGTGACTGCTTTTGATCTTCCATGAGCAAGTGAGGCACAAATTTCGCTGTAACTCTTTTCATTTACAATTCCTCACTCAAACTTCGTTGGCAGGAACTCCAGGATACACACAAGTCATACGAACAATTTTGTCAATTGTTCAGTAATAGTTCTCCAAGATCAGTTTGTGAATTTTCGTTCATTTTCATTCAACAGTCGCCCTGAATGAGGTTGGTCTACAAGCAAAAAGTGACCATTCCTAAAGCGTGAAAACTACTTGTAAACTTGTGTTCTGCTTATGGCTGCGTCCTTGTAAGTATGTATGTATATACACATATACATACATACACATATATATATGTAAATATATATATATTTATATATATATATATATATATATATATATATGGCTGTGCTGGTATGGTCATGTGATGAGAATGGCTGAAGATAGTTGTGTGCAAAAGTGCTACACCCTAGCAGTTGAGGGAACCTGTGGAAGAGGTAGACCCAGGAAAACCTGGGACGAGGTGGTGAAGCACGATCTTCGAACTTTAGGTCTCACCAAGGAAATGACTAGAGACCGAGACCTATGGAAGTATGCTGTGCGTGAAAAGACCCAGCAAGACTAGTGAGGCCATAACCCATGGCCCCTACCTGGGACGTAGTCAGCCCACCTGTGCATACCTTCCTTCTTGTGACACTTGTGAAGACCTGTTGAGGCAAGTGAAAATCAAATCAAAAATCAAACCAAATCAAAATAGATGAACATCAATGGAATTTGTATCTTTGTGGTACCAGTGCCGGTGGCACATAAGAAAACCATCCGAACGTGGCTGTAGCCAGTACCACATCGACTGGCCTCCGTGCTGTGGGCACGTAACAAACACCATCCGATCGTGGCCGTTCGCCAGCCTCATCTGGTACCTGTGTCGGTGGCACATAAAAAACACCATCCAAGCGTGGCTGTTCACCAGCCTCGTCTGGCACCTGTGTCGGTGGAACATAAAAAACACCATCCGAGCGTGGCCGTCTGCCAGCCTCGTCTGGTACCTGTGTTGGTGGCACATAAAAAACACCATCCGAGCGTGGTCGTTCGCCAGCCTCGTCTGGCACCTGTGTCGGTGGCACATAAAATCACCCACTACACTCTCGGAGTGGTTGGCGTTAGGAAGGGCATCCAGCTGTAGAAACACTGCCAGATCTGACTGGCCTGGTGCAGCCTTCGGGCTCCCCAGACCCCAGTTGAACCATCCAACCCATGCTAGCATGGAAAGCGGACGTTAAACGATGATGATGATGATGATATATATAAGCTGTAATAAGATAATGAGATGACAAAGGAATAAATGATTATCTTATGAACTTCATTAGCTTACAGCTGTTTCTGCTACAAAATGCAGTGGACTCAAAG
Organism: Octopus sinensis; assembly: GCF_006345805.1. Taxonomy (NCBI): domain Eukaryota; kingdom Metazoa; phylum Mollusca; class Cephalopoda; order Octopoda; family Octopodidae; genus Octopus; species Octopus sinensis. Next base: position 53,388,093 of record NC_042998.1, on the reverse strand, counting down.
TTGAGTACCTGAATAACATCTTATAGCTTTATCAGAGCCTCAAATATGAAGTACAATTTATTTGGGAAAAGAATTATACTTATGCATATTTACAGGAAAAAAACATTATCAATGTGAAAGCAAACACCTATGTGAGGTTGAAAACCAAGGGTTCCTCTCTGCATATAGGAAAGCTAGGTAAAGCAGAAATGAATTCTAGACCTAGCATGCTTTCACCACCCAATTTAGATTTCTGGCTGTAACAAGTTTACTTATCTTTTATCCTTATTGTCTGTGAAAAGTATTGACATTTCTACGCTTCTTTGACATCTTTAAAACTTTATATCTTTTTAAACAACATACCCTTATACTTGATTTGCAGCAATTAAGATTGAAAAATGTCTTGACATCAGTCTTTCATACAATAAACAAAACACTAAGATGTTTATGCCAAAAACATTAATATTGAATAAATAATAAATAATAGAGAACAAGAAATTCAGCAAGACACATCTGTTATTCAATTGTATTTTTTGCTTCATATATTTTTCAGTATTTCATCTCTGACACCACATTTACTCTTTATTTCATTCAAATGGATATTCAATGGAAAATATAACAGCAATCTAGAGCAGAATGAATGGTGTGTCTTGTAGAATAGAAAGTTCTGTACATTTCCAATTTTTCTTGCTGTTATCATTATGTCTTTGAGCATAAAATTCCTGACAGCTGACAATAAACACAATAAATTTGACTTAAATAAACATTGACTTTAATAAATAAACAGCATATTAAATTAATAGGTAGCAAAGTTTTGCTGACTTATAATAATATGGTTTTCAAATTTTGGCACAAGGCCAGTAATGTTAAGTCATTACATTGTTAAGTGTTAAGTCATTACATTGACCCCAGTTTTTAACTGGTACTTATTTTATCAACACCGAAAGGATGAAAGGCAAATTTGACCTTGGTACAATTTGAACTCAAAATGTAAAGATATGAAATGCTGCTAAGCATTTTGCCCAGCATACTAACAATTTTGCCAGCTCACTGCCTTATAATAATAATAATAATAATCTTTTCTATTGTAGGCACAAAGCCTGGAATTTGGAGGAGAGGGGTAAATCAATAACATCAACTCCAGTGTTTCACTGGTACTTAATTTATCGACCCTGAAAGAATGAAATGGGAAGTCAATCATGGCAGAATTTGAACTCAGAATGCAGCAATAATAGTAATATTAATATTGGCCATGAATTGAAGGGTCAACCTTAGAAATGAGAAAGTGCCTAGATTGTGTCGTATCTGTAATAGAGTGGACGAAGCCATTGTCCATATCACAAACGAATGCCTCAGACTTGCCCAAAACCACTACAAGTTGTGGTGCCATGATAAGGTAGTGAAAGTGTTACACTGGAAATTGTGTGAAAAGTAGGAGCTAGAGAGAGACAGGATGTGGTATGAGCACAAACCACAGAGATTGGCAGAGTCAGACACTTGCAAAATCCTGTGGGATTTCCCAATCCAAACAGATCAGGTTCTAGAACATAACAGATTTGTGGTCAATAAGATGCACCACATGTGCTATATAGTTGATGTTGAATGCCCCTTTGACCCATGAATAGCCAAGAAGGAAGGCCAAAAGAATAGATAAAAACAACTCTTTTAAGTACAAAATAGCACAGCTATGGAAATTGAAGAAAGTGAAGGTGGTACCAATTATCTTTGGGTCTTTGGGGATAGTATCAGAAGGCATCAAGAGGAATATAAAAGAAATCAGAATTGAGTGCCCAGTAGAACTGTTACAAAAAGTTTGCCTCCTTGGCATAGCCAGAATAATCAGGAAAAGATTAGATAGTTGAATAGAACAGATAGCATGGTACTGTAGGCTGCAGGCAGCAAGCCAATTACACATGCATGGATCCAGGAGTTCCAACAAAACCAGTGGTAAAAAGAAATAATAATAATAATAATAATAATAATAAATAATAATAATAATAATAATAATAATAATAATGAGAAGCCACATCTGTTGTGCAAAATATTACTTTGTTTTCCATACAAAGATATGATATTTTAGTATCTAAGATGCTGAACTATTGTATTTTATGGCATATAAGATGTCCCTTTTTTTTTTTCAAAAACAGAGAGCTCAAAAAAATCATTCTGAGTCTTAAATGCAAAGTTTGCCCTCCAATTTTTCCTGCATATGTACTGATGAAATCTGGCTACATCTAAAATACCCATGAATCTTTTATGCCATCAAATAGTGTCAGAAATAGTCTATTAAAGTTAGAAGAGGTAGAGTGAGCATGATATTGAACTACTGGATGTTTATCTTCTGGATTCGTAAATTCAGATCTAAAGTAGAATTTCATCAGGTCTCTGGATAGAAAGCTTTGTATAATACTTCAGTTACTCTAGCTTTTAGGAATGTATCCCAGAATCTTTACTGAATTTAATTACTGTAGAGTTTTAGAGAAATTTTATTCCCATTTGCTTTATGCTCTAGAAAATCTGGTCTCTAAATCTTTTCTATGTTAACTTAAATTCTTTATATTCTCTATAAAAACCAATATTTGAAATCAATGTTTCTAAGTAAACAGCAGCATTTAGAGGAATTTAGAATTCTTCATTGTTGGTGAAGGTGAAATCATATGAGAAAGAATAATAGAAAGTTCCTAAAGAAAATACAGGAACTTGGACATTTTTCAGTTTGAAAACAAATGATTTCAATAAAGGAAATATCTATAAAAGGCACTGGTATGGCTGTGTGGTGAAGAAGGTAGCTTTGCAGCCATGTATTTTGGGGTGCAGTCACACTGCATGGCACCATGAGTAAGTGTCTTTAACTTAGCCCTTGGTCAGCTAACACTTCGCGAGTGAATTTGGTGGACAGAAGCTCATCATATATATACATATATATATCTTGTTTCAGTCATTAGACTGCAGCAATGCTGGGGTATAGCCTTGAAGAACTTTCATTGAATGAATCAAACACAGTACTAAATTTCTTTAAGACTAGTACTTATTCTATTGCTCTTTTTTGTTGAACTGCTAAGTTATTGGGACCTAAACACACCAACACCAGCTGTCAAATAGTAGTGGAGGGTAATCACAGACACAAAGACATATATACACATATATACACATACAGTTTCATAAATGTATATGAAAGGATTCTTTCAGTTTCCATTTATCAAATCCACTCACAGGGCTTTAGTCAAGCCATGACTATAGTAGAAGACACTTGCCCAAGGTGTCATGTTGTAGGAATGAGCCCAAAACCATGTGGTTGGGAAGCAAACTTCTTACCATACAGCTTCACTGTATGTGTGTGTCTTTGTGTTTATATTTGACAACAGATGCTGGTTTGTTTATGTTCCCCTAACTTCACAGTCTGTCTAAAGAGATTAACAGATTAAACAGTAAGTACTGTGGTTGATTTTTCAACTAAATCTTTCAAGGTGGTGCCCCAGCATGATCATCCATCATTTTAGTGATATTTTAAGGGTACATTCTACATCCTCTTTATATTTAGGACAATAAAGTGTGAATGAAGGAAATTTTGATTTATTGTTTGCAGGTTGAAAAACCATGCAGAAGTTCCCTTGTTGACCCCCAATATATTGTAACGAGCAAAACGCCCCCTGTCCAATGAACGGTGCTGAGTTGTCAAACATTTAAACCAAATTTTCTCAAAACAACTTGTCGGACCGTCCCATTTTGTGGCATTATTTAAAGCCAGCCAGCTTTTTTTGCACAAACTGCATGTGCATTTTTCTCGCATACACGTAGTATCGATCACAACAGCTGATGTACTTGCATCTACAAATGCATATTCCCACAGCTTTATCGATTGCATTCTCATCTGGAATCGATTTTTGTAATTTTTTCAAGACTTATACACGCCCTGATACCATCGGTATCTACATATCAAATTTGAGTGCAATCAAATGGAGGATGCCCGAGATCCTAGAAGACACACACACGGACAGACAGAACAGATTTTATATAATAGATAATATGCTGGGTACTTATTTACATCTACATTGACTGAGCCATCATGGGTTAAAAAAGTTGTTGATGAAAATAGTACATATTTGATGATAGGATACAACTGACCCAGCAACCAGAATTATAATAAGCATAAATCTGTTTCAGTCAGTTGTACAATATGATACTCAGCATTTATCTAGTATGTGATTTTACATCTGAATTACTTCATTTCCATTTCTGATAGAATCTGTCAGTATTATTTGTAACAGCCAAGTTGTTGAGTGATGGATTTCATTCAGATTATGGATTATTTAATACTGTATGTGACTCATTCTGAATTAAAATCCTCTGATTTGTGATTCTGCCTGTTATTTATCCGGAGTTAATTGAACAGATAAATGTTTAGCATAAACCATTGTTAATAACAATATTATTGTTATTATCATTATTAGTTTTTACAAGTATTTATGCTAATTATCAGTGTTTTGAATCATTATTTTTATTATTTTATTATCACTCTTATTTTAAAGGCTGTGAGTTAGCAGATTCATTAATTAGCCTGTCAGTTTCTTTTTGTAACCATTATTTTTTAATTATTTTATCATGACATTTCATTTTAACTCTTTAGTGTTCCGATTACTCTGTCAAACGTAATGCTTATTTATTGACATTGTTTTGAATTAAGCATGCTTTATCTTGTAGCCTTGAGATTTCAATGACATGATTGTTTATGTTTAAAATGACATTTTAGGATAGGTATGAGAGGCCAGATATGGTCAGTTTGAAGATAAAGCAAGTGGATTATTTTGAACATAAAGCAAGTAGAATTTAAACCAGCCAGATATGGCCGGTTTAAATGCTAAAGGATTAAAGATGGTGCACTGGCAGAGTTATTAGTATGTCAGACAAAATCTGAATGATATTTCCTCCAGGTTTTTGCATTCTGAGTCCAAAGTTGGCTTCATCATTCATCCTTTCAAGGTTGATAGAAATAAGCACTAGGGAATTACTGGGGTCAATAAAAATAACTAATGGTCAACTATTTCCTTCCTTTCAAAAATTTATATCTTTGTTCCCAGAGTAGGAAGAATTATTACTTTTAATTCATTATTACAACTCTCATTAGTACTTATGTTTGATAATTTTGCTGGGTGGAGATGCTTATCTCCCCTGTTTGAAAACTTAAGGACACAGAACTCTTGTGTCGCATAGCCAACTGGAAACGATGTTCCTTGGGGCTAAATAGCAGTAGCATTCTGCTCTTTCCTGGGACTGCCACATTAAGTTGGTAACAAACCATCACTTTATTATGTTGCTACTGTATAAGTATCTCTGAGAGATTTAGAAATGCAATGTTTCTAATTATATATATATATGTCAATGCAATAAAAACAATTGTTGGCTTTATAAAATGAGATCTATAATAAAGATTTAATTTTCTCTGATGTACTTTTTGTTGTTAAATTTTCCGACTTTCTCAAAATTCTGTGAAAGGACATCTGGATTTACATGCCTTGGACGAGGATTTACCTAGGATGTATGTATTCTTCTTATATTTACCGGTATTTAATTGTTGAACATTTATAACCAAATTCTTTTAATACTGAGTGCTTTATTGATATCTGCCAGGATTTTTTAATTCCAATGTTTCTTTTATATATATATATACATATTAGAGGGAAACCACTATGTGGACACCCTTATGCTAGCAATAGATCCGCTATGGTCTTACCTCTAAGATATGCTTTCAAGAAAAATTTAGCAAAACAACCAAAACGTAATCGAGCAAGACAAAAGAAAAAGCAATAAAAATATGAATTATTCGCATACATGTTTCACTATTAACATATTATGTAATTTTACTTACATAAATGTCCGTAGATCATCGGTGCGACCGTCCAGATGAATATAATTTGCAGGACTGCATACTAGGACGTCCGCACAAAGTCATATTTGTAAATAGTTCTACCCAAATGTCCTCGTTTGAAATAGTAACCACGAGTGTAATGGGCAGAACTATTTACAAATCTGACTTTGTACAGACGTCTTAGTATGCAGTCCTGCAACTTATATTGATCTGGACGGTCGCACCGATGATCTACGGACATTTATGTAAGTAAAATTACGTAATATGTTAATAGTGAAACATGTATGCGAATAATTCATATTTTTATTGCTTTTTCTTTTGTCTTGCTCGATTACGTTTTGGTTGTTTTGCTAAAACTTTTATGGTGCTCTTCATATCTGTTTTTATATTGTGTTGAGAACATTTTAAATACTTGCTGCTGAACCTAGTAAACGCGCTTTCTCCCTTGCATCTATTTTTGGTTAAGATCAAGTCTGTTAAGTTTTGTTCCCTGACTTTCTCTCACTGTCCCTAAGGCTCTAATAATAATCGGCAGTAGCATGACTTTGTTGACTTCTCCAACACTTGAGGACTTCATCCTTCAAGTCAACATAGAACTCTTTTTATTTTCCCTTTCTTCTGACACTGGTGTTAAACAGGCACATGACATTAATTAAAAACATAGTTTCTTCTTCTGGTTGACGGCTGCAATATCCGGTCTCTTGTGTTCAATTCTTCTCTTGTTTTGTATGGAAAAGACATACGATGGCCACTGTCTAGAGTTTTCAAGGGCTTGCATTTCTGTTATCACAAAATGCAAATTGCATTTTTTTTCATACATGCAAAACCAAATTTCCTGCAAAAGTTCCAGTGTATTGTTGCAGTAATCTTATGTCTACAATTCTTTTTTTATGTTTTGTTTTTTGGTATCTATTCAAAGCCATTATTATTATTAAAGTGGTGAACTGACGGAATCATTCGCATGCTGGGCAAAATGCTTAATGGCATTTTATTCAAATTCTACCGAGGTCGACTTTGCCCTTCTTCCTTTTGGAGTCAATAAATTAAGTACCAGTGAAACACTTGGGTCGACTTGGAAAAGTCTCCTCCTCCAAAATTTCAGACCTTGTGCCTTCAATAGAAAGGATTGTTATTACTGTTATTGGTGAGCAGGCAGAATTGTTAGCATGCCAGACAAAATTTTTGGCAGCATTTTTTCCAACACTTAATATTCTGGGCTTCAATTCCGTTAATGACGATTTTGCCATTTATCTTTTCTGAGTTGATAATTGTCAGTTCCACCTCCCCAAAATATCTGGCCTTGCGCATAAAGTAGAAAGGATTTTCATTATTATTATTATTGTTCTTTCTAACTCAGGTTTCGTTGGAAGTCCTGGGGTCTTGTATGCATAGTGGGCTTGCTGCCTGCAGCCTACAGTACCATGCTATCTGTTCTTTTTAACTTCTGAATATTTTCCTGATTACTCTGGCTATGCCAAGGAGGCAGTCCTTTGTAACAGTTTTACTGGGTATTCTATTCCGATATTATTATCATCATCATCATTATTATTATTATTATTATTATTATTATTATTATTATTTGATTAAAACTTTCAGCTTATTTTGATGAGGATGAGAAAAAGTGTCAGCTGTCCACAGCCAGCGGACTAAGGTGACACTTGTTTACTGTTCGTGCTTCAAGAACCCTGCAAAGAATTCTTGCAGTTCCAAGCAATGCTGATTTTTGTAGGTGTTCTATCTTTACATTTGTACCAATCTTTTTGAGCCAAGTTGATAGTTTATTATCATTATTATTCTTATTGAGTGAGAGTAGGGCATACCATCAAAGTGACGCTGGGGTACAAATATACGAAGCCCAATACACCCATCTGATAAGAGTACACCAAGCACATGCATCACAACCATATGTGCACAACATGGCGATCTTATATCATCAATACAAACGTCACATGGCCTTGCATGTGGGACCCAGTTAGAATTTTCTTCAGGTCAACAACATCGAAAAATACCTTAGAAATGAGAACCTAGGTTCGAAATTTTCCCAAGACACCTGATGAAGGCTGGAGGGTATATCAGCAGAAAAGTTGTGTTAACAAACAAGATGAGGACAAATATCCGTCAATTGTAAATAATGTACATTATTCCTCATCTCTTAAATATGGAACTTGATGCAGGTAGTTTATCCCGTCCCCCTTCGACTTTTAGTTCATGCAATTGGAATAACCGCATTATTTATGAGATGACCCAGTACAAGGCTTCATGAAAGGCAGACAGTGTCAAGTTATATTTACAAGAATTGAAAAAATCTTCACAGATAACTAAAGGTTAAACTGATTTTCTCATTGCTGCAAAAACGTATTGAGTTGATTCTTCATCATCTCTGAGTTGGTATAGAGCTGTGAAAATAGTTACTAAGAAAATCCCGCTGGTTTGAGTATGAAACCGTGTAAACAGGTTTGAGAGAGAAATTCACCGAGGGACCCGAATTCCCTTTGCTTAATCGCACAAAAAATGGCTGTTTATAATGCCGTCGCTCAAAGAACTTTCTCGAAAATATCACGTGAACAATTAGCCTTGATAGGTTGAAATTGGGGTTTGTACACGTGACACCCTCGCGATCTACATGCGATCGGAAACGAAAGTAAGTCAACTGCCATAATGGTACTTTAATAAAATCTCAGTGAAATATGGCTGAATATTCTGTTCTTAAAGAATAATAGTCATGACAAAAATACTGATCAGAATGGCAACTCAGATGTTTAAAATAAACCATCATTAGCCAGCTCGACACGAGAAACCCAAGTAACCTCACGATACTGTTAATTTATCTTCCCAAACATATCTGCAAAGTTTCGGTAGAAAATATTTAGTGGTAGGACAGTATGCGCTACACGTCAGTTTTACGCGGTTCTCTATCTCATTGGTGACTTCGAAACCACAACATATTAAGATTCGAATTGCTTATTCAGTGTTTAAGACGACACCTGGTTTAAACTCCGTCCTGTTCATTAGTATATACAATAAGTTCAAACAACATATGAATTCAATCGAATGAAATACTCTTTTTTTTTTATAAATTAATTGAAATATTGGTTTATCAACCTTTAAACACAGGCCTTTAATGAAATCCCAGAGAAATATGGTTGAATATTCTGTTCTTAAAAAGATCATGATAAAAATACTGATCAAAATTGTTACGACAAACGAATGAAAAGATGGTCGAAAATTAGTAGTTACATATTAATGTGGTCATTCGGCTTGGAAGTGGAGCAGTTCTTTTGCTTGTTGTTCAGAGTTAAAAATCTACTTCTTCGCATATCGTTTTCGCCATAATTTGCCAATCATTTCCATGCTGTTGATAGCAAAACATTTTTCAATCTACCGATGATAGATGGAATACGATACATGCTTTTAATCTGTCGAATTTTTCAATAATGAATTAATTCAGAAACAAATCACTTCAGAAAGTTATGTTGTGAACTAATCTTTCATGTGAGATAATTTATTTAATCTAAAACAAAAATATTTTTGTTTTTCTTTTGCTCTCTCAGTATCCAACCCTGTTGAGATATATATAATTCTATTCCTGTCGCAGAATTCAAAATTCATTAGTTTCTATATGCATATACGTATATCTTTTCTATTCCAGATTTATGTTGTTCTAGAACAATTTTCCTCTTAAATCACTTTCTTCCTTTTACCATATATTTTGTTTCTCTTAACTACCCTTTCTATCTTTATCTGTTCTCTTTTACTTTAATCTATTTTTATCTTCTGCACTCTGTATAGTCAGAATGAATATAAATCTTTAGATCTACTGAAATCCGTTCTTTCATCTTTTATCTTTATTACAGTTATACAAATTTTTTTCTTCCATGTTTATTCGTCGATGAGCTAGTTTATCTTACTCTTAACATTTTTCTATAATGAATCACATTCTTATTTTTTTCTTCCATTCTCTCTTGTTTTTTCTGTACATATATTTTTGAAATAGATATTTCGAACATAGCAGCGGGGTGGGTATAATCGATTACACTTCCCTACTACTTGACTAGTACTTAATATTATCGATTTTGGATCGATGAAAGACAAAGAGAACCATGGCAAAATTTGAACTCAGAAAGTAACTTTTATTCGTATGACATAACGATTTCTATCTTGATGTCTTTTTCTTTTAAGAATTCGATATCCAACCATATTTCACTGAAAAGGTATTAAATAAAGATCTGTGTTAAACGTTTGATAAATCAGTATTCCCATTAATTAAAAATCCCCAGCCTTGTACAAATATATGTTCTGCAACACTTAACAAGTATTTTTTCTTTCGATTATGAGTTTGAAAAATGTGAATATATACTCCAAAATTTATTTAAGATTTAATAAAAAAAAAGAATACGTAATAGCAAGGTGGAGAAAAGATGTATATAATTTCGATTAAAAAATTAGGAGTTATTGTCAAATCTTCTTCAGAATTTATCATTTGTAAAAATTAAAATGCAATGTGGGTCTCCGGTAGGTGGATAGATGGGGAGATGTGGAGCTATTAAATAAATACCAAGTTCTATTTTCTTCGACGTGTTAACCAGAAAGCCTTGATTGTTCAACTTGCCGGAAAAACAGCTAAATCTCGTTCAAATTACAGCCTACTGTTTATAAAATAGAAAATATAGTTCGGAAAAAGTAGTGGTTTTGGATACGCAAAAAAATGGGATAATAGTGATTAGAACACATTTGACCATAAGGGCAGCTCAATCAATACTGAACCGAAGCTAAACAAGTGTATAAAAAAGGTCGAGTCAAACAACAATTAACCCAAATTCTATCAAGTAAAATCGACACCAAATGGTCAGAACCAAACACCGTTGATTTAGTTACTGGTGTTCATTTTAACAACTTTGAATTGGAATACTTTAGAAAAAATTGTACTCTAGAGAATTTTACGATTCGAATTCTTCGAAATTCTATGAGTAGAACTAAGTAATTTAATATTATAACAAATAAATCAACTGCTTGTATTTAGACTTGTTACAAGACATCGTGAGAGTCCCTACGTTAGCACTCGACCTACCTGAAATAGCAGCAAAATCTCCATCAAATAACTCTCTGTCATCTTGACAACAGAAGGATGCAATAAGCAATATGGTCTCAGATATGCAAAAATAGCTCTGGCAGCTGGAACGTCTCTGATGGTAGATTTATTCAATCAAAGATGGTGGCTTAGAGCAAAACACCAACGTGATGTTTTGTAAAATAATCTGCCACTAAAGATCTGTATTACCAGACTAAATAGATTGCGCCACGCTAAGTATTCTTCACATCCTTCATTGTATAAACTTATCAGATAGTTAAAAGTGGACAATATACTCATAGAATTTCCCAAGTGAAAAATCTAGACATTTTGGAATCATAAGTGGTAGCCTCCAACGGTTTAAACTCTGCAAAATAATTAAGTAAGAAAGATCGTAATGTTTGCTGGTTTTGAAACTTTAGTTCTGAATCAATTGTCAAGAACCCTCTATATCACTATAGTTACCATAGCTACCATACTGAGTAATCGATTCTCTCTACAGTACTTCCTTACAAGATATAAAGTCAAAGATGGGATCAAGTAGTTGCAGAAATTCCGTCTTCAAGATTTTGCTTTCTTCAAGTTGTTTCTATTGATTTTGTTGACGCCGATGCTAATGTTGGCTTTAAAGATAACGATAAAATGATAATAAGGATGTTGGGGAGGGGTTCCTATAACACAAATGAATGTGGTTTAGGGTGAGAACGAGGCTGCTTCTTTTTCTATTCTATTAGTCATTGTTTAAGACTGGAGTTTTTTCTTCTCCTCACAATTATGCGCTGATGAGAATAAGTTCTCAATTTTAACAATATTGACTGATGATTGTTAAATACACTACCACACAACTATATCACATATATATATATAATGTTTTACACAGTCGTATATGCATATAGATGTGTGTGTGTATGCACACACCTTCTTGTATGTATTTTGTAAATTATACACTCGCGTATGCGAATGTACGTATCTGTACACACATACACGTTTTTATAGTATGAATTGTGCAAATCATATACTTTTATATGCGTGCGCCCGTGTGTGTAAGAACATGGGTGCTTTCACATTTTCAAGCAAATCGATGCTTGCCAAAACAAAAAGATCTCTTTTGAAAAAGTATAATTAAAATGAAACCTGTTGGTTCTTCCTCGTTTCAGAATTCTTTGTATGAACACGTTTCTCTTTGTTTGAAAATGTAAATAGCTATCCACTTTTCAAATCCTTGGCTAACCTACAACACATTTTTTTCATGTGATGTATCCAGGGCCTCAAACAGACACACACATTCACACGTGCACACAAAGTTTACTATGGGGCAAACCAAAAGATTTTAACCGCCACTCCATGTGTAAACTAATTAAAATCAATTAAATATATTCTGGGCGGCCTTAAACGGCTGTTATGTTTATGCAGCTTCATCGTGGACAGAAAGAGAGCAATCTGAAAGACTACAT
>NC_042998.1:53345726-53370726 GCF_006345805.1 Octopus sinensis | reverse complement strand
GCTTGATAAAATATGTACCAGTTGAGCAATGGAGCCGATGTAATCGACTTGTCCCATCAGATGAAATTGCTGGCTTTTTTCACATGAAATTTGAAGCCATTATTGGAGTCCTTGGTATAATGAATATCAACAGTAAACTGCGATCTAGGAATCTAATTTCCCTTGGAAAATGTTTATCCAGTTTATATTGAAGAGTAAAACGTTAAAAGTTTAGTTATGGTCATGACATAAGTTTTATCCTTCCAGAAAATGACGACGATACTTAATAGATAAATATGCTACTAACAAATTTCGACCGAAGGTACGATATATAGTTTCAACCGGTTTTAAGCGCCTCGAGAAAAAGAATGCCAGGAATACTAAATAAATTGTTCTGAAACCCCACCGATACCAATGTCCGAAGCATCCGCTAGCAGAGGAAGATGCACAAGGTATCGGGTAAGTCAATGAAGAAGATTTGGGTAATTTGTCCGTGGTATCATCGTCAAACGATCATAATTCTTCCAGTGTTAAAGGAATGTTCTTTTTTTTCTCTTTTCCGATTCCATAGCAATTCAACGCATTGCGGAATGAAAAGGTCTCTAAAACTTCACATAACCTAGAAATTCACGTAATTTTCGTAACGAAATGGAAGCTGGAAACTATAGAATTTCATCTATCGTTTCTTTCTTAGTGATTAAATGATGCGGTCCAAAAAGTTTCGAAGATGAACCTCCAAGGAAAGCCACTCGGTAATGTGCTAATCTAGTAAAAAGCTGATTTAGATGATGTTCGTGTTTCGATTCCGAAATACTGTACTCACCAGTATAAGCAAAAATGAAATTCAAGCCACGTGTAACTGCATCAAATAAATCTTTGGAGGAATTCTACGAATTCCAGAACAGCTTTGAAGAAAGACCTAAAATTGAACCTCACGTTTTTGAGTTGCCAGGTTTATATAAACATGTTCAATAAATCTTACAATAAATAAATTCTATTATATTAATGTATGCATAACACGCAGCCTAGCTTACACGAAACAAGCAACAGCATACTCACGAAACCAGAGACAGCTTTGTCCAAATAAAAAAGACTTCTGGTAATCCTAAATCTAATAGTAACCAAAGTTAATTATTAGTCGTAGATAGTGGCGCATGAAATAAGAAAAGGAAATACAGAGTTGCACGAGACGAAACCTTAAGGTCTGTATCTCTCGATTCGTGTGTCGTGATCTTTTAGCTCAATACTAGTTCCTCATTCTGACTATAGAGAAACATTTAAATTGTACAATTAAATTATCTCCTTTTACGCAGATTAGTTGTCATTCAAGAGGTTATCTGGTATTTATTTGAAAGTTTATGTTAACGATTCTCTGGTTAAATTTTGATAAGAACTACTCTGCAAGTAAATAGAAACGGGTGCCTCAATACAAATCATATAAGTTTGTGGAGTTTAAAAGTAACAAATTAAGTTATTGTATTATTATCATATCAAATACTCAAACTTACTAATATCGTATATCTAACATATGAGTGTTGTTTAAATGCCAGAAGCTGCGGTTTTTCTTCCTGGAAAACACAGCATATCTCAGAACTAGGAGAAGCGAAATTACCCCAGAAATGAAGACGAGAGCGGCAGATACAGTACTTTGCCATAATTGCGGCTTATCAAGGCTGCGCACGGGCCTAATTTCCGAAACGAAACCAGAATCGTTAGTCAGAAGTATAAACGGATAGCGTATAAACTAATTGCCGATTTTCAGTTGCGTCGCAGAGGTAGAATAAATTTAAATTAGACAATAGAATCAGCTCTAAACTGTAAACATTACCAGTACTACATATTTAATTTCTTTAGAGATTTTTCCCTGACGCAAACCTGCAGCTTCTGGTGTTTAAACAATACACGTACATTAAGTATGTGATATTACTAATGTTTACATCATAGAACTGTTTCTATTGCATAATTTGAATTAATCTACTCAAACTTAATGTCAATAACTTTCTTCTATCGTAACTATTTACGTGTACCCTACTCTGATTTAAGTGTAAGATCGCTCGAATATTTCTTTTAAAATGATGTTCTTTCTTTGTCAGTGATATGTCAGGGTCAAGAATTTCTGTGTATGTATAATTGAACAGATACATTCACTTCAATAGGATGCTAGCCTCAAACCAATTATTTTTATTAGCTAGATAATTAACAAATTAATGTTTCATAATTTATAGATTAATTAATTTGAGAAATAGTTTTGGTCCTAGAGCATATTATTATTACATCTTTCACTGAACGTGGAACAACTCAAACCATGTGTCACCTGGTTTGATCATTACTGGTTGATACTGAAAATGTCATAAGAATGCACGGAATTACGAAAATCGCAGTAAGCTATACAAACACGAAATAATAATATGCTGTATCCATCATATTATAGTTTCACACGTAATATAATTTCACACACGACAATAAGTTGGATCCCTCTAATCCGGTAAACTTTAGACCAGTTAGGTGCCAGAGCAGTGGATTTTCAGAACCGCTGAAGTTTAAAGTTTAAAGTGAGAAAATAAAGCATAAACTGCGTTGTGCTACATTACTGGTTCAACTTATATAGGCATAAACTAATTCCACGTTTACTGGACTTGTTGTATTGACAACTCAGAACAAATAATTGACACGTTTTTGAAGCAGATTTAATGACATGTTTTCGTTTCTACAGCGTTACCATTATTTTCACTTCTAGATGGTCGCTCAGGAGGCACGCATGATGGTGAAATATCAGTAAAAATGGGCAATGTCTGCTCTTTATCCATCACACACGCTCATACATCATGTGGCATTCAACATATGGAACTATAGACATTGCTATAACGCTGATACTATTATTGCTGTTGCAAGTTGATAGATTGGTGAGAGGGGACAAACACAAAAACGCACACATCGACACGCTTGACAAACGGTGTTGATTTGTTCACGTTCTCGTAACTTAGCAATTCGATATTAGGGTCCAATAAAATAAGTACCAGACTTTAGAAAAAATTAAATACCAAGGTCAATCAGAGGCCGCAGTCCACTGACTGAAACTAATAAAAGACAAAAGACAAAAAATTAAATTACACGGGTCAACAAAATAAAACTTTTATTCTCCGGCATAAAATCTTAGAGCTGTTTTAGACTAATTTTTTGGCTGCTGATTCCATAACTGGCCTCAGATTTGTTCTATTACATCACACTTTTATGCCGTTGAAATATACCTTTATTTACCTGCAGCATACCAAAAGTTAACTTTACACCACTATTTGCGAGAATTTTGGTTGGATTGTCTTACTAATTTTGAATATGTTCAAGCTGAGGTTTTCTTTAAAACCCTATTTTTTTCTTTTCAGTGGTGAACTGAACCACTGCATTCTAGTTATGATACAACATCAAAGGGAAGGACGTGTTGTAATGACCACGATATGTTCTGTTACATCTGTGGAAACTCCACTCCACAGGCTCAAATGCACATCATTAATAACTTTGTCAAGAAGGTGTATCTCGCTTACTTTAAAGTAGCACTTGGAGACCAGGACAAAACCTGGGTTCCCCACAAAGTTTGCAAAACCTGTGTTGAAAATTGGTGCGATGAAGCAATTCATCAAAGCTCTTGATCACCGTGGAAACTGATTCAGATATATATGTACCTTTCCAAGTCTCAGTGAATCTACATTTTGTTACAACAATGAGTGCGGCTGAGGCTAGAACTTGGTATGCTTTCTCTAATGTGGTGCAGAATTTCCTTGAGAACAGGAAAGCGGACAACAATCAAGAGATTATGGAGGAGCTGGTCTTGTGTTTGCAAGCATTCGGATGTAGAATGGGCATTAAAATGCACTACTTACGCAGTCACTTGTGTGAATTTTCAGAGAACGTGGGTGATGTTAGTGAAGAACAAGGTGAATGATTTCATCAAGATGTAAAAGTAATGGAAGAACGCTACCAAGGCCGATGGGACTTAAACATGGAGCTTGATGAGAGACATTCCAGAGGCCTTGTGCAAGAGGTCGTAAAATAAAAAAAGGAAGTTTTTGCAGTAATATGATCAGAATGAATGACCAAAATGAAGAGAGATTTTGTATTCATATTTTGTTATCACCAAGCTTAATTCTAACATGCTAAGGTGCATTTACACATACAACTTCGTGTTTTGATTTATTAGATTAAAAAAATACATATTGTCTTACTCTTTTACTCTTTTACTTGTTTCAGTCATTTGACTGCAGCCATGCTGGAGCACCGCCTATCAAATGTAAACACAGGTGAAATACCGTTTAGCATGTCACCAGGCGCGCTAACGTTTCTGCTAGCTCGCTGTCTATTAAAAATTGCATCTACGTATGTTTAATTCTCCCTTTATGAGCATTAAATAGCTGTTTCTAGATTTTCTACCTCAAAAATCTGATGGGATAGATAAAATCTGATGCCAGATTTGGATTCAGCACCCCAAAATTAGTTAAGGATCGTGTATAAACCTTGTGCCAGAAAATATGTGTTGACCAGTGTTATCAAAGAAGTAAAGGACTTATATTAGAATATCAAATGATACAAGCGCGTCATAAGTCATGTATCTGCTCACTGATAACAATATCCGACTCATATATAGACACCAACAAAACATTATGCGAAATTGTGTTTAAAATTTACGTATCGTATCTGGTTTAAATATTTCATTTCTAGAAAAAATCTCCACTCCTCTAAACGCCCAAAAACTCACAAAGTATCATCTTAATATGTTTTTCTTTCTGTGAGCCTGTAAGGTGACGCCCAAAAGGAAACACATCCACCCAGTATAGGAACCAATGTTCAATAATGATGTTGTCAGCTATTTTCTTTGTCCTTTATCTTTTACTTGTTTCAATCATTGGATTGCGGCCATGCTGAGGCTATAGAAGAAGACACTTGCCCAAAGTGCCACACAGTGGAACTGAATCCTGAACTATGTAGCAAGGAAGCAAGCTTCTTATCACACAGCCACGCCTTTTCCTTTGGTCGGCTCGGGGCTACAGTAGAAGAGAAGACACTCGCCCAAAGTCCCACATTGAGACTGAACCCGGAACCATGTGGTTGGGAAATAAGCTTCTTACCACAAAGTCACGCCTTCGCCTACTTATTGGAAATGCTGTATTTTACTTTCTTATAACCGTAACCATTTCTGTTTAGTTCTCTTCTCGTGCAGTTAAACAATACAGTCAATAGCCTTAATTTCAATTTAAATTATGTTAGAGATTTGATAGAACAACATTTTAACTGAAAATTGAAAAGAGAAAATAAAATAAGTTACGTTTTATTATAGCCGCAAAATATTGCTGTTAACAGGTGGCGGATGTCACCAAGCAAATTTAATAATGAATGCTCTTCATTTGCTTCCGTGTACGAGTGGAGTCTTTGAAATTTCCTTTATTAGGTAATAAATTAATTGACAATTTATATATACACGTGCGTAAGCACACACGCACATGCACACAATGTTATGATGTATTGTGTATACACGGCAAATAACCAGTTTCACTGCAGCTCAATATAGTTCACCACATTAAACAACTAACATAACGTGTATAATTGGTGGCACTCCGTCGGTTGCAACGACGAGGCTTCCAGTTGATCCGATCAACGGAACAGCCTGAGCACTCCACAGCGAGCACGCCACAGACACGTGTACCCTTAATGTAGTTCTTAGGGAGATTCAGCGTGACACGGTGTGACAAGGCTGGCCCTTTGAAATACAGGTACAAGTGAAACAGCAAGAAAGGGTGGGATTCGCCACCATCCCCTGCCGGAGCCTCGTGGAACTTTAGATGTTTTCACTCAATAAACACTAACAATGCCCGGTCTGGGAATCGAAACCGCGATCCTCGGGCCGCGAGTCCGCTGCTCTAACCACTGGGCCATTGTGCCTCCACTACGTGTATAATACAATATCTGGATCTTTTCCTTTTGATCGGCAGGTCGATAAATTAACTTTTTAGTAACCAAACACTTTCAGACTTCGGATACTGGTAGAATGTGTCATATAGAACATCTTTTCCTTTAGCGTTGTTGAGAAAAGTTTGTATTTTCGAAGTAATTTCGTGTTAAAGTTGTCGTGTTTGGGTAATTTCAACCAATGAATGATGTCTGTTGAGCTCAATAAGGTTACTGCTGTTGTTTGTCAACAACAACTTTCGGCGGTGTATATTTCGTTTGTACACAGTACGTTTTACGTTTCTGCCAGCTCACCGCCTTGTGCGTTTTAGTGTTATATATTTCTTTATTGCCCACTGGGGGCTAAACAAAGAGGGGACAAACAAGGACAGGCAAAGCGATTAAGTCGATTACATAGATCCCAGTGTGTAACTGGTACTTATTTAATCGAGCCCGAAAGGATGAAAGGCAAAGTCGACCTCGGAGGAATTTGAACTCAGAACGTAAAGACAGACGAAATATTTCTAAGCATTTCGCCCGGCGTGCTAACGTTTCTTTTCTACTCTAGGCACAAGGACCGAAATTTTGGGGGAAGGTGGTCAGTCGACTAGATCGACCCCAGTACGCAAAGAAATAGGTACTTAATTTATCAAGGACAAAAGTAAAGTAGACTTCGGCGGAATTTGAACTCAGAACGTAAAGACAGACGAAATACCTATTTCTTTACTACCCACAAGGGGCTAAACACAGAGAGGACAAACAAGGACAGACAAACGGATTAAGTCGATTATATCGACCCCAGTGCGTGACTGGTACTTATTTAATCGACCCCGAAAGGGGAATTTGAACTCAGAACGTAGCGGCAGACGAAATACCACTAAGCATTTCGCCCGGCGTACTAACGTTTTTGCCAACTCACCGCTTTGTGCGTTGAAACATAATGAGAGGGTTTAGTTATTTAAACTCATGTTTAACATTAGTGTGATTTACAGGCGTCTTTATTAGCGATGGAAGTCAAGTCGACCGCTGTAATACGACAACTACCGTAAATCCTCGAGTATAATCCGCATTTTTTCCAAAAATTTAAAGGTCAAAATCCCTAGTGCGTACTATATACGAAGTTAAAAGGGAAAATTATTTTCTAAGCAATGTCCGAGTCTCTATTTGCTGTCTGGCTATGTTTATTCAGACGCATTTTGTGATGTAAGGCACGAAAATACCTTAAGCTAAGCCTGAAAGCAATGACGTCATAAAAGAATCATCTATAACTTGCTGTAAGCAACATTTCTTAAACGTTATTACTGTTATTTCTTTATTTTCTGCAAACAAAATGCAGAAAAATGCTACACGTTTGCATTATGTTATATATAAAACTTGCAGTATCGCCCGGCGTTGCTCGGGTTTGTAAGGGAAATAACTATATAAGCATTTTTAGAGAGTTATAGCCAAAAGATAGCCAAAAAATGCATTAAAAATGGAAAAAAAATTATGGTAATTTTTTTTTTTTAATCGTTGACTCATCGTAGACAATTTTAGAGAGTTACTTCCCTTATATAATAGCGAAAAAATGCATTAAAATGGAAAAAAATGATGGTAAATTTTTTTTTTAATCGTAGACTCATCGTAGACGCGCACTAATACCCAGAAGGGCTCGATATGAATCACGACTATAAGATACCCGGTTTTGGTTAAACTGCACCGCAAAATGTGGGAGTAGTTAGGAATCTAAATCGTAGGAGACAGACACACAACTTCACTTTTATATATAAAGATAATAATAAAGGACGTTACCGTATACATTTTTACAAACCAAGAACGTTATATAGACCTCCTTGACTCAAGTTAGAGAAGGGGTGCGTATTATACACAAGGTTTAGGTTTTTCAGAGGCACAGTCCCCTAAAAATCCCCTGCGTATTATACTCAAGGGCGGACTATACTCGAGGATTTACACTACTTCAATAAGCACTGTCTGCTTGCTCGGAACACCATCACCATCATCCTATCATGACTGAGAAGTCAATTTTACGACCCGGCTTTCCTCAAGATTAGTTATCTATTTTACCTTATCCCAGGATTTATATATTACTCTTATCTGTATCTTTATACTCTGTTCGTATACTACATACAATTACTGTTATTGGTTATTTCTTATCTGTTATTTGCTGTCATTAGACTGCAGCCATACTGAGGCACCGCCATGAAGAATTTTAGTAGAACGAATCGACCCCAGCGCTTTATTTTAAAAGTGTGGTACTTATTCTGTTGGACCTTTTTGCCGATCCGCTATGATACGGATGCGTAAATACACCATCACTGGTTGTCAAGCGGTAGTAGTGGACAAATGAAGGCGGCGAGCTGGCAGAAACGTTAGCACGCCGGGCGAAATGCGTAGCCGTATTTCGTCTGCCGTTACGTTCTGAGTTCAAATTCCGCCGAGGTCGGCTTTCCTTTCATCCTTTCGGGGTCGATAAATTAAGCACCAGTTACGCACTAGGGTCGATGTAATCGACTTAATACCTATGACTGTCCTTGTTTGTCCACTCTATGTTTAGCACCTTGTGGGTAGTAAAGAAATAGGTATTTCGTCCGCCGTTACGTTCTGAGTTCAAATTCCGCCGAGGCCGACTTTGCCTTTCATCCTTTCGGGGTCGATTAAATAAGTACCAGTTACGCACTGGGGAAGATATAATCGACTTAATCCGGTTGTCTGCCCTTGTTTGTCCTCTCTGTGTTTAGCCCCTTGTGGGTAGTAAAGAAATAGGTAGTGGTGGACAAACACAGACACAAAATAACACATACACACACATATATAGACACATTCACGCACGCATGTACGACTAGCTTCATTCAATTTCTGTCTACTTAATTCACTCACGCTACAGTAGCAGACACTTGCCTGATGTGCCACGCAGTGGGACTGAACCCAGGAACATGTGGTTGGGAAGCAAATTTCTCACTACTCAGCTACGCCTGTTGTTTTCTTCTTTTTCTTCCGTTGATACATGTATTAAGATTGTTGTTCCCATTGACCCCATCAATACTTATATTGTAATTCCATACTCCCTCACCCCTCCTGTTTCATTTCTACGTCTGCATACAATGATTTATTACGTGCACGTACGTACGCAAGTGAATGCGTGCACATACGTACGCAAGTGAATGCGTGCGCGCACTTATTTGCTTTGCATGGACGAACAAATCCCATGACTTTAAATTCGTATAACGATTTCGCACATAAACATAACGCAACACATTCTAAAGATATCTAATCGAATTAATCGATCCCAGCGCCTGTTGATTGATTACCTGCAGTGAATTCAGTCGCTGTTGTTTATTTCAGTGATCTCTCAATGATAAAAAGTGAAGCAGACCTGGAAGAATTTGTGTAAAGAACTTAAAGCAAAATCAGTTGAATATCGAAAATTAATTCTTCCAGTGTAGCAATGTCAAATTGCCTTCGAATTCACTTTACTTCCTGCTTAACATGAAATCGTGTACAGGTTGCTGTGAGGTTGGATGAAATCGATTTCCAGCTAATCCAAGGTGATAACAGGAAGGTAATTTTATTTGGAACCCATACGATTTCAGATTATCTCCTCAAAACATTTATTTATTTGTTTATCGCATTTTATTACCTCCACCGCCGCCATCGTCATAGTAGTAGTATATAAAAAATCAGGTTCATGTTGGTTACCCTCACGGCCGAGTAACGGAGACTAATATGAAATCAATTTCAGATTATCGAGAGGCAAATGGAAATACGCAGTGCTTGAAGACGTTAATCCCGAGATCATATTGGTTCGTTCACTGCACGGTATTTGTTTAGCGTTTAATAAATATATATATAAGTTGTCACACAGTATCGTTTGACTTTTTTTTCCCAAAGCAATATTAATGTTTCCGCTTTCACTTACATGAAATATATTTCTATATATTTTAAATCTTTTGATACCAAGCCACCTGAGACCACTACTAGTTTTGTGTTATGCCGATGGTTCTCAACCTTTTTACACTGGTTTCCAACCCTTTTATTTAAATGAGTTTTCTCGCAGACCCATTTTAATATGCTTATCTTTATGTGTGTATCTCTTATTATAAAAGGCAGATTTTATCTGCCTCCCTTTGGGAGTTATAGAAATCTACAATATAGGATTTCTTCAATTACAATTTACCTAGCAGTTTTAAGAGTACAATGCATCGCGTCATGCCAGGTCCAGTTTTTAAAATTTAAACTCCAATTCAGCAAAATTTACAGAAAACTCACATTCTGGTGTGTGTGTCAAATGCTTTTCTTAGTCTGGTTTACACCACACGCAAACGCACACACACAGTGGGCAACGAATAAAATGAAAGTAAATGTAATATTTGTTTCTCTCTATCACGCTGATAGATACATGAGTAAAATGTATGGGAAGCTAACAGATAACAGTGAGTGAAAATGTTCTTGGAAGAGAGTAAATTAGCGACAGTGATTTGAGGAAGACTAAACTGAAACTATGAAACAGTGTTTATGTATAAACAGACGACACTTATATAAACCCTTTCGTTACCAAACCGCCTGAATTTACCTATTCATATTTAAATGAGAATATCAGAGTAAATCTCTTTAGTACATTCGTGAAAACACGTATTATACTTCGTAAACACTTCAAATACAGTTTTGTACAAAAATCGAAGTGTAATTTTAATTCCGTGAATTATGGGAGATTTTTTTCCGAAATTTGTTCCTATTGTGTTTTCAAAATTTGTAATTCTGACAAAAAATGGAAACGAATTTCATTATATCAAGCAGCGAGTCAGAATTCGAAGGATTTTCTACTGAAGACCTTCATAAATCTAACTCTATGACTGAAAAAAAAAAGCATCTTTATATAAGAGTGAAGTTGTGTGCTGTCCCCTTCGATTTACATTCGTAATTACTCCCACATTTTGCGGTGCAGTTTAACCAAAAGCGGGTATCTTATAGTCGTGATTCATATCGAGCCCTTCTGGGTATTAGCGCGCGTCTACGATGAGTCTACGATTTTAAAAAAATTTACCATCATATTTTTCCATTTTAATGCATTTTTTTCGCTTTTATATAAGGGAAGTAACTCTCTAAAAATATCTACGATGTGTCAACGATTTAAAAAAAATTTACCTTAATTTTTTTTCAATTTTTAATGCATTTTTTTTGCTATTTTTTGGCTATAACTCTCTAAAAATGCTTATATAGTTATTTCCCTTACAACCCGAGCAACGCCGGGCGATACTGCTAGTATATATATATATCTCTTATTATAAAAGGCAGATTTTATCTGCCTCCCTTTGGGAGTTATACAAATCTACAATATAGGATTTCTTCAATTACAATTTACCTAGCATTTTTAAGAGTACAATGCATCGCGTCATGTCAGGTCCAGTTTTTAAAATTTAAACTCCAATTAAGCAAAATTTACAGAAAACTCACATTCTGGTGTGTGTGTCAAATGCTTTTCTTAGTCTGGTTTACACCACACGCAAACGCACACACACAGTGGGCAACGAATAAAGTGAAACTAGATGTAATATTTGTTTCTCTCTATCACGTTGATAGATACATGAGTAAAATGTATGGGAAGCTAACACATAAGTGTGAGTGAAAATGTTCTTGGAAGAGAGTAAATAGCCAGAGATAGTGATTTGAGGAAGACTTTACATAAATAACCGTAGTGGCTTGTGTTAGTAATAAAGTAAACATACACTCATACATACATACATACATACATACATACATACACACACACACACACACATACATACATACACACACACATACATACATACACACATACATACATACATATACATACATACATATACAGACATACATACACACACACACACACATACACACACACACAGTATTGAAGCTTGAGAACAATCAGATACATTTGCAACACATCTGTTGTAAATATTATTGTTCACACACATACATATACATATATACATACAGACAGACAGACAGATAGACACACACACACACACATGATCCAGCATGGCCACAACCTCAAGGCTGAAACATATAAAAGAATAACAGAATATAAATGTGTGCATGTGTGTGAGAGAGAGAGAGTGTGTGTGTATATGTATGTATGTATGTATGTATGTATGTATGTATGTATGTATGTATAATAATGCGGTTTTTTCAACAGCTTGAACTAAAAGTCAGAGCGGAATGGGATGAACTACTTATATTAACTTGCTATAAAAGCAGGTAGTAATTTTATCTTGTCCTTATTCATAGTGCAAGTTTTGAAGAGTGCATTTCGATTTTAACAGCTATTTTTTTCAAAGCTATATTGGAACAGCCTAGAAGACGAGCCTCATCCTGAAAGATCTGTAGAACTCGACAAGGACATCCTGAAAACCCTGGTGGAACAAAATCTCATCGTAACTGTTGAGGAACTAGCAGAGAAGCTTGGATTTGGTCATTCAACCATTCATTGAGACCTGTGTGCTATCGGAAAAGTCAGCAAATTGGGTCAATGGGTTCCTCACGAACTTTCCGAGTCTAATTGCATGCAGAGAGTGAATGTATGCTTTTCTTTGCTGTCACATCTCACCACTACTGCGCTATGTATATCTATATATATAAAACTGTAGTTGTGTGAGTGTCTGTCCCCTTCGATTTAGATTCCTAACTACTCCCACATTTTGCGGTGCAGTTTAACCAAATTCGGGTAGCTTATAGTCGTGATTCATATCGAGCCCGTCTGAGTATTAGCGCGCGTCTACGATGAGTCTACGATTTTAAAAATAATTTAACATCATTTTTTATTCCATTTTAATGCATAATTTTTCGTGTGTCGATGGCGGTGGAGTTGGCGTCCACGCTCAAACACCTGCACCTGTGTTTGCTTCCCCTCCTTCTTCCCTCCCTCGTGAAGCTGTGGGGAAGGGAGTTTAAGGAAATCAACGTCGTAATGCGTTGTCAAGGAGACCAGCGTTCTTTTAGAACAACGACTTCATGGCTTGAAGACACCAAAACAGAAATGGCTAAGAAAGCGTCTACATGAGTCTACGATTTAAAAAAAAATTACCATCGTTTTTTTTCCATTTTAATGCATTTTTTCGCTATTATATAAGGGAAGTAACTCTCTAAAAATGTCTACGATGAGTCAACGATTTTTCAAAAAATTTACCATCATATTTTTTCCATTTTAATGCATTTTTTGCTATTTTTTGGCTATAACTCTCTAAAAATGCTTATATAGTTATTTCCCTTACAAACCCGAGCAACGCCGGGCGATACTGCTAGTATATATATATATATATATATATATATATATATGGATCTTTTCCTTTTGAACGCACTTTTCAACACTGATTTTCCTGTACTTTTTCTTAACGAATAGTGTTGCAGTGTTAACCTCTTAATAGATTTTCAGTGCAATTCGAAATTTGAGCTTCATTTTGCTTTAAATCTACGGGTAATTTTTTCTCTCCATAATGTTAATAGAAGGAATATTAACCAACAATATCAACAATTGAAGTCGGCATTACACATTTGCAGCACATTCAGAGAAAATTCGAGCATCGCCACACTATACTTTTATTCATAGATTGAAACTATGTCAAAACTTTGTTAACGCGACATCAAAGTCTGCCGGTTTAAGCGCAACTAAAAAACAAACCCGAGCAACGCCGGGCTATACTGCTAGTATAGTATAGTTGAATTAGTTTACGGACTCCCAGTACTACGTTTGCGGACCTCAGGTTCGGAACTACTGTTATACTCTACCTGCCTCAAAGTGACCTAAATTAGAAACTTCCGTCATGTTAATTCACCTTCCAAACACCGGCTTAATAACGACGGAATCGATGGAGATCCATTTCTATATTCTTTTAATTCGGGGTCTCTTTATGACATGCTCTCGGCTCTTGAGTACCCTGTAACTACTGCAGATTATTAATGATAACAATATATATATAAACTCATGTTTATATGTTTATATGTAACCAAAATTGAAGGAAGAGACACTCGACCAACAATCGATTATTTATGATTCCGACTAGCATTGAATTCTGCCGTATCACATATTCCCTCCACTTCGGTAGTAAATAAGTATGTAGATCTCTTGTAGAAATATGAAGTTTCTATAAATTTAGCTATAAATAAAGACCCATAACTTTGAATAATGCCAAAGTAATAAGAGATTCAATATTGATTTGTAACGTGAAAGGATCTATCATCGAAGCACTGGCAGGGTGTCGAGATCCTTTCTAGTCACATACAAAAATTCTTGTAGAAAACAAACAGACGAAACTCAGGTTAAAGGTGAACAGACAACTTGGTTTATTGATTCATGGTTGTACGTTGTCTGATGGGGGAATAGACAGCCTCTGAGATACTGCTGGTGTTGGTCGTTGAGGTTGGTTGAAGTTGGTTGAAGCTGGTGTGTGGCTGTCAGAGCCAGGAAAACCGTGACCGATCGCAGTGTGCTGTCTTGAGCCGAAGAGAGAGATTTGAGGTTCGCGGGCTCGAGAGATGTTTTCCCGCACATGCGCATGGGGAAGACTTCCGGTGGCCACCCGGAAGTAGTCCCATTCTGCGCATGCGCGCCGAACCCTACACAGTAGCATCACTACAGGGCTCCCCTCCGAGTGCGAAGTACGGCAACCAGAATATTGTGGTGGTGCTGCAGAAAACAGAAGGCTTGCCGATCCCCCAGAAGACTTGGTACATACTATTATACAATAAGAAACATTTTAAAGAAAGTTAAATGTAATTGTTTTTGAAAGTTTCTTGGGCCAATGCACTGTTCTGCCCGATTTTGTAACATACGGTGTGCTCGGGGCACCCGTTGACGGCGAGGGTGGTGTTGTAGGAGCCGGTGAAGGTTGATTGTGCAGGTGAAGGCGTTTGTGCAGGTGAAGGCGTTTGTGCAGGTGAAGGCGTTGTTAAAGTGCATAGGTGGGTGTGTCAAGGTTGTCATCAAAAGATGAAGACGTCTCAAAATGTGCCTTTTTTAACCGGTCCACGGAAACGGTCTCCGAACGACCATTTATCTCAATCGTGAAAACCTTTGGTGTGCGAGACAGCACACGAAAAGGTCCTTTATAGGGAGAAACAAGTGGGCCCTTCACAGAATCGTCCCGAACAAAAACATGCGACCAGGTTCATATCCGGTGGAAGATGGGACGGTGGAGATTGCTTTCTGGGAAGCATGGGCGGAAGGTTTGAAAAATATTCCCGCAGTCTGGTGACATAGGTCGCCGGATCATGGGGCGGGGAAGTGTCTGGCACCAACATCGTACCGGGCAATGCCAGTGTGGTACCATACAGCAGCTCTGCAGCAGAAAACCCCAGGTCTGCCTTGACAGCAGTCCGACAGCCGAGAAGCACAATGGGCAAAATTCGATCCAGGACTGTGGGTCCGAAGAGGCACGAAGAGCGGCCTTGAGCTGTCTATGGAACCGCTCAACCAATCCATTAGACGCTGGATGGTAGCTTGTGGTGTGGATATGGTGCATACCCAAAATTCGCGACAATTCGCGAAATAGCGAGGCCTCAAACTGTCGTCCACGATCAGTTGTCAATCGGACGGGACTCCGAAGCGAGAAATCAAGTTTGAAACGAAAGCTCGCGCAACAGTCTCAGCAGAAATGTCTGCTATTGGAATGGCTTCTGGCCAGCGGGAGAAACGATCGACACAAGTTAATAGATAAGAGAACCCGCGACTCACAGGCCATGGTCCAACCAGATCGATGTGGACATGGCGAAAACGGGCCTCCGTGGGGGGAATTGTCCAAGCGGGGCACGAACGTGCCGTTGAATCTTGGATCGTTGACACTTGGAGCAGGTGCGTGTCCAACAAGTAATTGTGCGACGCATATTCGGCCAGAAAAACCGAGCAGTGATTAGTTTGAGGGTGGCAGCGATGCCAGGATGTGATAAGGAGTGCAGTGCTTCAAACACTGAGCGTTGATGGGTCTCAGGCACCAGTGGCCTGGGAGATCCAGTTGAAGTGTCACAAAGAATGGTGCCTTCGGCTGACGGAAGCGGAAGGTAGGAAAACTGGCAACAGGAGAACTTGGGAGAAGTTAAATCTAACGACGCCAAAGGTGGCTGCTCCTGCGATATGGCAGCTAAGTCGATAGCAGCAGGAGACGAAAGGGCGCAAACTGGAAGGCGAGAGAGAGCGTCAGCAGGAACGTTCTCTTTTCCAGGTATGTGTCGAATGTTGCTAGTAAATTGAGAGATAAAATCCAGGTGCCGAAAAGCACGGGGTGAGAGTTTGTCCGTTTTTGAAAACAGGGCAAACGTAAGGGGCTTGTGATCCGTATAGATCACAAAATCTCGCCCTTCAAGTTGATGCTGGAAATGACGAACCGATAGGTAGATCGCTAGGAGCTCACGATCAAAGGTGCTGTATCGTCGTTCAGCTGGTTGCAGTTGACGGGAAAAGAAGCTAGAGGTCGAACATGGTCATCCACTGTGTGTTGTAACACAGCGCCAATCGCAGTGTCCGATGCGTCCACAGTCAAAGAGAGAGAAGCACCAGGAACTGGATGTGCAAGCAAAGAAACAGAAGCCAGCTCCTTCTTAATGGACTCAAAGGCTGTCACTGCCTCAACAGAGAGGGTGACTTGACTGTCCTTTCTAGGAGAGTCCTTTAACAGCCTGGTGAGAGGTAGCAGCTTATCTGCACAACCGGGAATGAAGCGTCGGTAGAAATTGACCATCCCTAGATAATGCCTGAGCTGGCGCAAGGAAGTGGGGGGTGCGATGCGTTGAATGGCATCGACTTTTGACGAGAGGGGGCTGATTCCAGTCGAATCAATATGATGCCCTAGAAAATCTAGGGAAGAGCGTCCGAAAACACACTTGTCGGGGTTTATGCGTATGCTATACGCGCGAAGACGCTGGAAGAGTTGAGAAAGGTGCCGGAGATGATTTTCTCGTGTGTCGCTCGCAATGAGTATGTCATCGACATAGGCAAACACAAAATCAAGACCGCGGACAACCTCATCAATGAAACGCTGGAAGGTGCTAGTAGCATTCCGCAAACCGAAACTCATGTACAAAAACTCAAAACACCCAAACGGGGTAGTGATTGCAGTTTTTGGAACGTCGGCTGGGTTGACCGGTATTTGGTGGTAAGCGCGTATCAGATCGACTTCGAAAAAATGGTACAACCATGGAGATTTGCTGTAAAGTCCCGGATTTCTAATCGGATAGCGATCGGCTATTGTGACGGCATTGAGGCGTCGATAGTCTCCAACCGGGCGAAAATCAGACTCGCCCTTTCGCGCCAAATGAAGGGGAGATGCCCATGGGCTGGTGGAGGGGCGTATAATGCCAAGTTGAAGCATGTGCTCAAACTCGGCTCTGGCCGTTTTAAGTCGGTCTGGCGCTAGGCGCCGGGGGCGTGAGAATACAGGTGGCCCATTGGTGGTGATGAAATGGAGGGTCGAGTGGGTGGGATTTTCCGGTTTAAAGGCAATGTCCACTAGCTCCGGAAATGAAACCAAAAGAGAGTGAAAAGGGTCTCCAGAGGTGGCAACAAAGAATGTCGGGCTAAGGACCGCAGTGGTGGAACTCCCAGTCGTTGTAGAGAGCGACGTCGTGCTATCAAGAAGCCTCCGACGCCTGACATCCACCAATAGGTTAAACCTATCCAGGAAATCAGCGCCGAGAATAGGATGTGGGATGTCAGCGATGACGAAAACCCATCGAAAATCTCGACGAAGGTTGAGGTTGAGGCGCAGCGAAACCTGACCGTAAGTGGTTATGGGAGACGAGTCAATAGCATGCAAGACAATCGAAGAGCGCTTCGGCTTGTCTGCAGCCAGACGAAGGGGCCAGATGCTGCAACAGGAGCCGGTGTCTACCATGAAGAATGTCTTCGACACCAGATCTTTTACATAGAATGCACGATGTTTGGGAAACGAGATGGAAGAAGGTGACGTGCTCACCTCCTCCGGATTTAGTTTTCCGAGGGCTTGAAAGTGCACGGCTGGGTACACCGATCTGCCTTTTCGGCATATCTCGAATGGTACCAGCACCAGCCGGAACGAGAAACAGAGTCACTCCTCGATGCGGGAAAGAGCTACTGCGACTACGAGATTGGCGTCCGATCGCACGGCACAGATCATCGATCCTCCGCGTAAGCGCGTCGATGTTCTCGGCCAGTTTATCGTTCGTCGGAGGTGTCGGGGGGGAGGGCTCTGTACATGCGTACAGGCCCCGCGAGGGAGATGGGCGCGAAAACTCCAACACTTTGTCGGCCATCGTGGCGATCTGGTCCACAGACACAGCATCCAGTGCCGTGGCCAACATTGTCTGCACGTGGGCAGGCAGCCTTGAGAAAAATATCTTGCGTAAGAGCGGCGCGTCAGCGGCGTTGCCGCTTAGCTCTCTTAGATGGCGCAGAAATTGGGATGGAGTTCTGTCCCCTAACTGCTCGTCGGCCATCAGTTCATTAAACTGACATTCCTCTGAGCGCGTGTTGCGACGGAGGATCTCCGCCTTTACTGACGCATATGTGGCGTCAGGATGGGGACTCACAATGAGATCCCTGACCGATGTTGCGAGCCGGGAGGCAAACTGAAAACAGTAGATGTAACTGCTGTTGTGGCGGAATGGTATGCGCGGCAAAGTGTGACTCCACCTGTGCAAACCACAGCCCCGCATCCCCCGTAAATGAAGGCAAACCTGAAGCCATGCCTTTGTCGGAAGGAGTCTGTGAGAAGGGGGCAGAAGGTATGGTCGAGAAACGGAGAGAGAACACGTGGAACCGAGAAGGCAATTGAAAATTGTGTTTGTGTGTGCACCTCGTGGGTAGCAAAAAAAGGAATAAGTGTGTACAAGGAAAACAAAATACAGAAAAGGAAAAAAAAAATGAATGTGTTGTGTTTTCTTTCTCTTTTTTTTTTTTTTTTGTACTGTGTGCGATGAATAAGGTTATTTGACCCACCTCGCCGTGCTGAAAAGAGAAAATAGGAAAATAAATGTGAATTTCCGCGCTCTTCGCCCCAAAAAAAAACCTGTTCGCTGTGTCTTCTTCTATCCTGTTCTTTTTCTCAACTAGGGGTCACCAATTGTAACGTGAAAGGATCTATCATCGAAGCACTGGCAGGGTGTCGAGATCCTTTCTAGTCACATACAAAAATTCTTGTAGAAAACAAACAGACGAAACTCAGGTTAAAGGTGAACAGACAACTTGGTTTATTGATTCATGGTTGTACGTTGTCTGATGGGGGAATAGACAGCCTCTGAGATACTGCTGGTGTTGGTCGTTGAGGTTGGTTGAGGTTGGTTGAAGTTGGTTGAAGCTGGTGTGTGGCTGTCAGAGCCAGGAAAACCGTGACCGATCGCAGTGCTGTCTTGAGCCGAAGAGAGAGATTTGAGGTTCGCGGGCTCGAGAGATGTTTTCCCGCACATGCGCATGGGGAAGACTTCCGGTGGCCACCCGGAAGTAGTCCCATTCTGCGCATGCGCGCCGAACCCTACACAGTAGCATCACTACAGATTCAATATGAAAAAAATATATATATAAAACATTAGAATATTATTCGTAGTTATAATAGTAGAAATTAGTTGTATACAATTTGGCTTCCTTAGTACCAACAAAATAGTTGCATAACACGTGATTCGAGTTTACAGATTTTTCGAGAAAATTTTTAAGACCTTAATTCAAATCAAGGCAATGAAAGAACGGAAGAGAGAGAGAGAGAGAGAGAGAGAGAGAGGAGAGAGAGAGAGAGAGAGAGAGAGAAAGAGAGAGAGAATAGAGAGTGGGGGAGGGAGAGAGAGAGAGCTCAGACACAGTCAACGGTACGGAAGAGAGTGACAGACTTGTCTAGTATGGAGGCACTGAGCCAAAAGACAGCCAATGAATTTAAAATTTTTTCACTTGGTTGATATTGTCAAAATTAGGCTCTGCACACTACTTTTTTCTGATTAGCTTAAAAATCTGATTGGATAAAATGTCTGAGTTAACCTGCAGTTTATTATCTTTAAAAAAAAAGTGAAAGTGAATTGTTATAAAAAATTTGAAAGTAAATTGCTATAGAAACCGGAAGTGACTAGATGGAACTTATTCATATAGTCAGCATGCAAGCCACTGAATTGCCTTTTCAGTAGTGTTCCTTGCTGGGTAGAGTACGTTGGAATGGTGTACCTCAACTGCTCTTTCTGTAATACTTAATACAACGTTAGACTATTCTATATATGTAGATGTGAACATGGCTTAGTTAAGGAGTTCTTTATCTTCCTTTTGTGAAATTTTGGTATGTCACTATCGCCAATTTCATTTTCTATCACAATTTACTAAAATTGTTTTTAAAGACAGTTTACTTAAACTATTTTACGACGGTAAACTGCAAGATGGTCAAATGCCTGATCGGCATGATGGCAATGAATCTAAAATGATCACATATGAGGAAAAAAAAACTAATAGATAAAATACCATATATTACGATGATGATACTAAAATACCATCTGCTTGAGACAGCTACACATATTTACTGATATTTAGAAAGAGTTTTACGGATAACACTATCAAACATGCCCTTCTTTAATAAATTTGGGTTAACTAGATGTCAAAATGTCTCCTGTATGCAATTTATCAACTTGCTTCTTCTGTAACTTATAACCTAGCTTTTCCAAAATCTAATAAATCAAGAGTGATTAATTGATACATATCTAAAGAAACTAAAAACAGAAGAGCCTTCATAACTATTCAGAATCATTAGCATGAAACTTCAGAAGCGTATATCCTTTTGCCTTTCAAGATTCTTCTTTTTTACGTTCTCTGCAGAAATTACATTAAGATTACAGTAGTACAAGGCGACGAGCTGGCAGAACCGTTAGCACGCCGGGCGAAATGCGTAGCCGTATTTCGTCTGCCGTTACGTTCTGAGTTCAAATTCCGCCGAGGTCGACTTTGCCTTTCATCCTTTCGGTGTCGATAAATTAAGTACCAGTTACGCACTGGGGTCGAAGTAATCGACTTGATCCGTTTGTCTGTCCTTGTTTGTCCCCTCTATGTTTAGCCCCTTGTGGGTAATAAAGAAACAGATTACAGTAGTTGTAGTAGTAGTAGTGGTAGCTGTTGTTGTTGCTGCTGCTGCTGCTGCTGTTGTTGTTGTTAAGCAACAAGACGGGTAAGGGTGATTAGGTGATGGTCTAAGGCTTAGGGGCGGGAGACCCCAGACCTTGGAAAAACAAAACTTTGGTCGTCTTGTTGTGGTCGAGGGCTCTTCGTTGACGCCCGACACCACTGGGAGGTGGCCCTCGAAATCGCTGGAAATGGAGATCTCCAGGTCCAAATTCTTGAACGGCTGTTGTTGTAGCTGCTGTTGTTTAGACCCCAGTCAATTTCTTTATTAACCATGAGGTTGAGAAAAAGCGAGGACGATACGAGGACAGTCAAAACAAACATTGGGGTCTGGTTATCGAATGAGACGAAACGTATGAATAAACAAACAATTAAAATCCAACTGCGATCGAGCAAACCCCTGATTAAAACTTTTGCGAGCCACTGTCTGAGAACCACTGCAGCACTGTGTGATGCAATGGAGACTTGACTGTTATGGCTAGCAAATAAAACAGCTATGTAGAGGCCGTTTTGTTGACTCAAAGAAGGAAGTGACGTAGAAATCTAAAAGGATTGCATCAAATGAAAAGTGTAAGGTGGTGGTTTCAGCTTGATGAATGATAGTTTTAAAACTTACAACATGATAAAAAAAAATTCTTATTGCAACTTTGAATGTCATCGGCATTCAAAGACATTCAAAAGCGTATCTTTTTATTTAACGTTAACTGGATTAAAATTTTGACACAAAGCCAGCAATTTTACGAGAGAGGTGAGTCGATCACATCGACCACGTTTCTCTACTGGTAAGTATTTTATCGACTCCGAAACAATGACAGGCATATCGACCTCGGCAGAATTTGAACTCAGAACATAAAGAGCCGGGAGTATTTTGCTCGGCGTCTAGACGGTTCTGCCCAGCTTCAAATTTTGGCTCAAGGCAAATAGTTTGATGGTAGGGGATAAGTCAATTCTTTTCCATAGCTCGACAGATACTTATTTTGTTGACCATGAAAGAATGAAAGGCAATGTCCACCTCGGTGAAATTTGAACGTAAAGAGTCGGACAAAAAATGCTGCGAAGCATTTTGTCGGGCGTGCTAATGATTCTGCTAAGTTGCTGTCTTTAAGTAGTTACATTAATTAAAAATGAATCCACAGTTTGTTCAGTGAACGAAATATCGTGCGTTGAATTGTTCCACTCATTTCTTATTCTGTCTTATAATTTCTTTATTTATTATTAATAGTTTGAAAACTTCAGAGCAGCAATGAAATACGATGTCGTATTAAGTTATGTCGCTTTATCCCTTTAGTTAGTGAGTTAAAATACGGAGGTAGTCAGCTGGGCCTTTCATCCGTTCGTGGTCCATACACTAAAGTAGAGGTCAAGTACTGGGAGTTATATTATCGATAATACCTTTTTGCAAAATTTGAAACCTTGTTTATATGTTAGAAATTAATATACTTGTTGTGACGCCAGGTTTCAGACGCCATTTTGGGATCTTCATCTGCGCATGCGCAATGATTAGTGTCTTCCGGAAGTCCCTTATGCGCATGCGCAGTAATCAGCAGCAGCTAGCTTTTACCGCTATTCTTTTTGCTTTCTGCTGCCGAGAGACAGACCCTATGTCACCAGGACTGGCCGAACTATTCACTGGCCCAAGAAACTTGCAAAGACTATTTACATTTGACATTTTTCTATTGTCTACGACAATGTATTTCACTAAACGCTACAAAACCAACCAATCACAGCAGCGGACACAACTGGTCCTAAGTAGCTGAAGGATGGCTGCTATCTACCACGACGTGACTTGTATTATATCTCTCAAACAGTGAGGTTATCACCGAGGTATGCTACATACTTATTATACATCCTACATACGTCTTGCATTTCCACAGACACCTAGAAGGTGGTAAGCTGACAGAATCGTTAGCGCGATGGACAAAATACTTAGCATTTCGTTCTCTTTACGTTTTGAGTTCAAACTCTGCGAGGTTTACTTTGCCTCTTGGGGTCGATAAAATAAGTACCTCCAAATGTCAGACCTTGTGACAGTAGAATAAATAATTACAATAGGAAACTGTGTCCTTCTACAAAGTTTGCGGCCTTGTGCCTATGTTAAAAAAATAAATGTGCCCTTTTAAAACCTAGCCAGGTTCATGGGCCCGGTTTCCTGGATTCTATGACATATGTGTTCCCCAGCTGGGCGGGACGCCAGTCCATCGCAGCGTTATTCATTTTTGCCAGCTGAGTGGACTGGAGCAACGGGAAATGAAGTGTTTTGCTCAAGAACACAACACGTCGCCCGGTCCAGGAATCGAAACCACAATCTTACGATCATGATGCTGACACCCTAACCACTATGCCATGCGCCTCCACTGTGCCTATGTTTCAAATCATTTTATACTCAGCCTTTAAGAGGGCAGCTAATAGCAGAATCGGTAGAACAACGGACCAAATGCCCGGCAATATTTATTTGAAACCCTTTTACGTTCTACGTCCAGTGTCCGCCGATGTCTATTTTGCCTTTCATTCTTTGGGAGTTGATAAAATATATAGTAGTTTGGTCAGTTTATTGTAGCGAGGCTTAGATTTGAAACTGAGCTCAATAGTGATAAACAGGCCACAGCGATTGGGGGTGGGGGGGGCAGTCTCTGTGTAATTGTTAGCCAATGGTATTTCTGCTACGATCATTTGATCGTATGATTTCGAACGGAAATTTCTCTGTTTCCTACAAAAAAAAAATTAATAAATAATAATAATAATAATAATAATAATAATAAAGCATGGCTATTTATTGAGAAGCACACTACAATCAGAGCAGAGGTTCAAGAGAAGACAAACGAATAGAATTCTTGATCACTACTCGATCTCGGGTTAAAAAGAATCAATGAAAATAGTTTTATGCCTTTAAGCAACTCAAATATGTAGCTATAAAATTTTTTGCCAAACTCAATACACAACATAATTTAGTACTGGTAATCAGGGATACAGCCTCCGGCAAGTACCTATTGTAATCTTAGTAAATATATTTGTAAATAAATAGTTTCATTGAAATCTTCAAATGGACTTCGTTTTAATACGGGAAACATGAAGCAACCAATCCAAAAAACCAAAATATCCATAGCCCATCTATTCAAATTACATTAAATTATCATTTTCGCCTCAAATTTATATTTTACACACACATACAACACTGTCATATGCTTCAACTGTAACGAATACGTCACGTATATGACGACACATGTCCTGTGGCTGGAAAAGTATTAAGAATTGTACTTTTTGGAAGAAACACGCAACCAACAGTCGATTTTTTTTTTTATT
The DNA here is from genome assembly GCF_006345805.1 of Octopus sinensis. Lineage (NCBI taxonomy): Eukaryota > Metazoa > Mollusca > Cephalopoda > Octopoda > Octopodidae > Octopus > Octopus sinensis. The sequence continues at coordinate 53,346,425 of NC_042998.1, read as the reverse complement.
CCGATTATTATTTGAAATTCTGCCGTATCACAGACGCATTCTTTCGACAGGAAATAAGTATGTTTATTTATTTATTTATTTATCACCGAAATTCGAAGTTTCTATAGATTTAACCGTAAATAATGGGCCATAACTTCGGATGATGCCAAAGTAAGAATAAATTCGATATTGATTAATTATGAGGAGACATATTCACCCATATTCAAGAGAAGATTTATAGCAAAACTTGTTGCCAAACACGTTTCACCTTGTTAATTTTTGTTTTTATACGTTGACAAACCACGTTTCCTGTGTGCGGTTTATCAAGTTATTTTCTTCCGCAACATCTCATAGAAAATAATGTTTCTGTTCAATCATGAACATGAAAAACTTGCTTATAACAATCTATTGTTGTTTCTTCTGCGTTACAATAAATAGAATTAGAAGTGCATTTAATGTATTTTAAAACACTTTAAATGAAAAATCTAGGAATGAATAATTGGCAGATATTTTGACATAAATGTCCAGACAAGCTGTAAAGCCACGACTAGACAGATAAATACCAAGATGTTGGCACTCGTTGAAATGATAATCCAAAATGATAATCCTCTTTTTTTTTTTTTTTCCTGGTAACAACTTACAAAAGGTATAATGAATTTATAACATAGAATATTCAAAGCTATAACTATGAGAGGTAATAACATTTACAACGCTGAGTAA
>NC_042998.1:53308226-53340726 GCF_006345805.1 Octopus sinensis | reverse complement strand
ACAAAATCCGATGTTTTACCCTCGTAACTTTGAGGAAAATGAGTATCTTTCTACTTCACACCCACGTAGGAAACGAATCTGAAAACAAAAATGTACGGAAAGCAACGAGGTGGAGAGGACTTCGGAAATACACAAGCTTCACAAGATCTGAGTTCTTCCCTCGTAACTTTGAGGAAAATATAATCCTTTTGAAATCACAAATCACAAGTTCCTCAGGAACTTGGATGCTAAACATCTCTTTGAAGGGTTCGGGTCCTTACTTCTACTATACACACACAAACACACGCACATATACTCACTCACTCGTTCCATTTGACCCATGACATTGCTATGCCATTGGAAGTTTAGCTACACAAAGTATATGACATGCAAGATGTCTTTCTTTCTCTCCCTCTCTCCTCACAAAATTGAAACGTATTAGTTTACCCGGTAAAAATTCCGGCACGAAAAATTGCTAAAGGAAAATGAAAACATTGGATACCATTTGAAAACTAATAAATTTTAAGAGGTATGTAAAAGATAATTTGTTTTAATGTGGCTGTGTGGTAAGTAGCTTGTTTACCAACCACATGGTTCCGGGTTCAGTCGCACTGCATGGCACCTTGGGCAAGTGTCTTCTACTATAGCCTCGGGCCGACCAAAGCCTTGTGAGTGGATTTGATAGATGGAAACTGAAAGAAGCCCGTCGTATATATATATATATATATATATATATGCGTGTGTGTGTTTGTGTATCTGTGTTTGTCCCCCTAGCATTGCTTGACAACCGATGCTGGTGTGTTTATGTCCCCGTTACTTAGCGGTTCGGCAAAAGAGACCGATAGAATAAGTACTAGGCTTACAAAAGAATAAGTCCCGGGGTCGAGTTGCTCGATTAAAGGCAGTGCTCCAGCATGGCCGCAGTCAAATGACTGAAACAAGTAAAAGAGTAAAAGAGTATAATACTTTGTTTCACACACGTACACACAGATACTAATATGGTTTTTATAAGGATTTTGTATCATTCTTTCTCTAACATGGTTCTGATAAGGATTTTGTATCATTCATTCTCTCTCCTGTCCAGACTTCGTTACCATTAATTTTCATAAAGATGCACCTGTAAAAAATTTAACAAATTTTTAAAGAAAAAATCAGCCCCAGTTTTCCGGACAAAAAAGTGTTTTGTAGCATATTAGGCCACCGTAATTCATTCATCGAAAAAAAAAAAAAAAGAAAAGCATTTTCCAATAATTCCGGTTTCCTACTCCCCACACATTTTTCTGAAGAAAAATGAAGGTTTTGCGGCACATTAGGCATCCATAATGCATCCCATTTAAAAAGTGCTTATATAAAATTTCATTAAAAGATATCCATTTTCCTCAAAGTTACGAGGGCAAAACTCGGATCTTGTGAATCTTGTAAATTTTCCGAAGTCCTCTCCCCCCACCCCCACGTTGCGTTCCGTGCATTTTTGTTTTCAGATTCGTGGGTGAGTAGTAGAAAGATATTCATTTTCCTCAAAATTACGAGGGAAAAACATCGGATCTTGTGAAATTTCCGAAGTCCTCTCCCCATCTCCTCAGAAAAGATTTTCCCCAATTTCTTTATAATCGTAATCAATACCGTTTGAAAGGTATCTATATAAAATTTCATTATATAAAATTTCATTTAAAAAAAAGGCCATTTTCCTAAAAGTTATGAGGGGAAAAACATCGGATATTGTGAATTTTCCGAGGGCCTCTCTCCACCCCCCGTTGCTTTCCGGACATTTTTGTTTTCATATTCGTTTCCTACATTTTCTTATACACTATTTTTTCTTTTTCCATTTCGTTTCCGGGTAATAATGTCAACATTAACTTTATTTTATGTCCCGGAAATTTTAAGCATTCGTCGAGACTGGAACACAAAGCAAATGGAAATATTTCAGATAGCCTCCTACTCATCTATAAACATCCTTCCGTGAGCTTAAAGGGAGATTTTAAACTTCGTTTCGAGGTGTTTGAAAATATGTAGGTTCCTGACTAGATCTCATGAATGAAATAAACGGACGTCAAATAATGATAGTTATGAAACTGTCGTTGATGGGGTGAGGTGCGGTAACGTTGTCGAAATTGATGCTGCTGCATTAACCGTTATGGGTTATATATAAGGCTGGCTGCGTACGACAAATTGTAAATACGCGAGCGTTTAACAACGGATTCTATTGAGGGAAGGCTAATCATTTATCTTTTATCTTTTATTTGTTTCAGTCATTAGACTGCGGCCAAGCTAATGCACTGACTTGAAGGGTTTTTAGTTGAACAAATCGACCTCAGGACTTATTTTTTTAAAGCTTAGTACTTATTTTATCGGTTTTCTTTTGCCAAACCGCTAAGTTATAGGGACGTGAACGCACCAACACCGGTTGTCAAGCGGTGGCGGGGGCCAAACTCACACAAATACACACACATGCACACACACACGACGGGATATTTCCTTGTTTAGATTTAGCCATTTAAATGCATGCAATAAACAGAATGTGTTGACCTAAAAATTAAGCTCACAAATTGTGGTCCTAATATTGGTTTCCAATTTTGACATAAAGTCAGTAATTGCAGGAGTGGGGACTAGTCGATTACATTGACCCCAGTGTTCGAATGGTACTTATTTTATTGACTTCGAAAGGATGAAAGGCAAAGTCAACCTCAGTGGAATTCGTTGTCGTCCTAATATTAATGTTACTGTTAAGGTGGCGAGCTGGCAGAATCATTAGCACGCCGGACAAAATGCTTAGCGGCAATTTGCCCGTCTTTATGGTCTGAATTCAAATTCCGCTGAGATTGACTTAACCTTTTATCTCTTCGGGGTCGATTAAATAAGTACCAGTTGAACACTGGGATCCGTGTAATCGATTTATCTCCACCACAAAAAATCGTTGGCATTACACCAACATTTCAAACCAATATTAATGTTATTGTTTTCCATGGCACCAAGTCACCTTTGTGAGCCGCTCTCCGGCTATCTATCGGCGGCTTTATATAGCTATGGTAAGACCTCACCTGGAAATTGCATCACCGGTCTGGAACCCCTATCTTGCCCAGGATATTAATCGTCTGGAAGCCGTTCAGCGACGTGCAACCAAAAGAATACCCTCCATCAGGCATTTGCCATATTCTGAACGCCTTACTTCCCTGGGCATGGACACATTGAAACTCCGACGTCTGGCAGCTGACTTGGCAGACACCCATAAAATTATTAACCATCTTACAAACAATAACTCTGAGCACCTTTTCAAACTCCACCCGTCTAACACCCGTGGACATATTTACAAAGTCAGAAACAGCACAGCTCCCATGACTTTAGGAAATATTTTTTCACGCTGAGAGTTGCTGAAGTATGGAACAAACTGCCGGCATCAGTTGTTAGTTGTCGGAGCACTGCATCCTTCAAAACTTCCATGCTTCCTGAGATTCGCCAACACTACACCTGATTTTCTCCCCTCCATACACACACAAGCATGTATCTGAGTCATACATTGTTCGCTTTCCAGACTGCATATACTTTATACGCACTTTCTGACAAGTTGTGGTCCACCTGAGCACTGTATACAATAATTTCATTATTATTATTATAGTGAATACTTGTACACATCATCAGAAGGTTCCAAACATTCACATATAAATACTTCAGAAATATCCTTAAATTTAGATATCCAGATATTGAGCAACTGAGGCCCTTGGACCAAAGCGAATCGGCACTAATTCATTGATAGTTACCCTTAAAAAAATTATATTTTTTTCAAAAAAAATAGAGAACTTACTGATTAACTTACTTAGCAATCTCAGAATTTAGGAGGAGAGTGAATTTAAAGGTGGATCTTTGCTCTGTAACCTATGTGACCTTATTTTCCTTTCGTAAAATCAATTATCAATTTTTATCAGCAATAAAGTACAATGTAATGTTACAAGTAACAAATATTTGGCATTGTTAGAAAATAGAGATAACTTTTTTCTTTGGAATATTCATTGTATTGTTGTCAATATTATATATCTTCGACTCTACTTAAGGTAAATCATATTCATTTGTTTTCTAACAACGACCAATGTTAATATTTGAAACGCTCGTATTTCATACTTTATCGCTAATAAACATAGATTATTTAATTACCTTTCGAACACTATACATCATTTGTGTAACTTAATATAGACAATCATTGATAATATACCAATTTTATTGATATTCACAGCAAGTAAACCCTATTTTGAATTAATCCCAATGAACTCTCAGATTATCACAGTATCTAACGGAGCGTGACTGGAATTTCGATGAAGGCTTTGAAATTTTAGGTCCCTGGATTAGAGTAAGATCAAACAGATCTGGCTGTTATTTCTAGCGTCGGAGGTCAACAGTTGTACATAGAATATGGCAAATCTGTTAAAATCTTGTACAAACAAAGTTTTATTCTTTTAGTACAGAAGAAAAAGACAAATACTATTGTCACTACGTGCGACAAAGGTTGAAAGAGTTTGGATGTTATTGTTCTGGGAATAATTGTAATATTATTCATAAAGTTAACTGCCAGACTTTGTGTTTTTTTTCCTACTCTAGGCTCAAGGCCTGAACTTTTTGGGGAGCAGAGGGCAATCGATTAGATCGACTCCAGCACGCAACTGGTACTTAATTTATTGACCCCGAAAGGATGACAAGCAAAGTTGACCTCAGCGAAATTTGAACTTAGAACATAAAGACAGACGAATTACCTATTTCTTTATTACCCACAAGGGGCTAAACACAGAGGATAAACAAGGACAGACAAACAGATTAAGTCGATTATATCGACCCTAGTGCGTAACTGATACTTATTTAATTGACCCCGAAAGGATGAAAGGCAAAGTCGACCTCGGCGGAATTTGTACTCAGAACGTAGCGGCAGACGAAATACAGCAAAGCATTTCGCCCGGCGTGCTAACGATTCTGCCAGCTCGCCGCCCTCATTTCTGCTCTAGGTACCAGGCCCGAAATTTTGGGGGAGGGGGCCAGTCGATTAGATCGACCCCAGTGCGCAACTGGTATCTAATTTATTGACCCCCGAAAGGATGAAATGCAAAGTCGACCTCGACGGAATTTGAACTCAGTAAAGACAGACGAAATACCTATTTCTTTACTACCCACAAGGGGCTAAACACAGAGAGGACAAACAAGGACAGACAAAGGAAGTAAGTCGATCACATCGACGCCAGTGCGTAACTGGTACTTAATTTATTGACCCCGAAAGGATGAAAGGCAAAGTCGACCTCGGCGGAATTTGAACTCAGAACGTAGCGGCAGACGAAATACCGCTAAGCATTTTGCCAATTCGCCGCCTTTGCCAGTCTTTGTGTTGCTGTCACCGGTAGTTCATTATGTTGGTTCAACAGCTGCCCGCGTCTCTTCACCGTCCGTCTCCCGTGTCGATTCTGCTGTTTCCCATGCTCTGTCTGGTAGTTGCGATGTGTCGATTTTATATTGATTGATAGGCTCAGAAGGGAGTGCGCCAAAAGTTAAGATTGTTGTTTGAGCTTATTCCGCGCGAAGTTGTGATTGACTGAATTTTGCTGATCACATTGGTAACATTGTTTTCATACAACGGCGTGATTGATAAAATTTTGTTGATCCGTGAGTATTATTCCAGCAAATCGCGACATCGGGCGATCGCTGAATATTCCTACTACATATCTCTCTTCTAGGACCGAGTCCAAAATTTACTCGTAGTATTGTTATCATTTGATAAAAAAATCATTATATTTAGTGGATGATTAGCTGGAACATATAAATATCTTAATAAATAGATTTTTATGGAAAGATATGTGGATATACTGGGAACCTACTCTCTGAGTTTTGTAACCAGCTGCTTTGCTAACACGATACAATTCTACAGAGACTTGTTGATGTATCTGCAAATCTTACATATAAATTATTTATTTGCTGTTTTGATTATAACTCAGCTTAATTGAATTATAGATCATGCAAACACAAAATTTAGAGCTACATCCAAACTGGTTGTAACTAATTAGTGTCTACTTAAATATATTGTAGTACTGTGTAGATTTGCCAAGAGATGATTTCATGTTCTACAACAAACAAACAAACAACATGAACATGGATATCTAGGATCTCTCTCTCTCTCTCTCACTTTTTCTCTCTCTCCCCTATCTATCTATCTATCTATCTATCTATCTATCTATCTATCTATCTATCTATCTATCTATCTATCTATCTATCTATCTATCTATCTATCTATCTATCTATCTATCTATCTATCTATCTATCTATCTATCTATCTATATCTACCTACCTATCTATCTATAGGGATCGTGAATAAAACAGTGAGGCCGATCAATACACGATCCCTATTGATCGGCCCCACGTTTTTTTTTCACGATCCCTTTTGATCGGAATTTGACCCTATTTTCCTTCTCTTCTTCCCAAAAAGAAATGCTCTACTTTGTATTTTGTCCCTTCCGCGTTCAGCCCTGCATGGCCAATAAAGAAATCTATCTATCTATCTATCTATCTATCTATCTATCTATCTATCTATCTATCTATCTATCTATCTATCTGTGTGTGTGTCTCTCTCTCTCTTACTCTATTTCTCTCTTCTTTTCCTTCCTCACCCTCGCACTTTCATTTGAACAATCTCTTTCTCTATCTCCCTCGTTTTTTCTCACACTCTCTCTATCAATCTTTCGGTTTCTTTCTATCTATTTATCTCAAAAACGTGTATAAAAGATGCTCAAACACAAAGTGCTACATCATCATTATATGTTTTACATTTTCACTGTACGGCTCAGAAACATCGCAATGCCAGCAAGTATAGACGAAGCTCGGATTTCGAACTTCTAACTGAACAACTAATCTATCAGCTTGTCTTTAATTAGAATAACTAAATAAGTAGACAAGCGTGGCTGTGAGGTGAGAAGCTTACTTCCCAACCAAACGGTCTTGCGTTCAGTCCTACTGTGCGGCACCTTGGGTAAATATTTCCCACATAAGCCCTGGGCTGACCAACGTTTCGTGAGTGGATTTGGCAGAGGGAAACTGTAAGAAGTCAATCGTGTATAGATAGCTACCTAGCTAGCTAGCTAGCTAGCTAGATAGATAGATAGATAGATAGATAGATAGATAGATAGATAGATAGATAGATAGATAGATAGATAGATAGATAGGTATGCATGTATGTATGTGAGCCAAGGAAACAGCGTGTCTGTGTCTTGTGCATGAATTTTCCCTTCGTTTCGTTCCTTCGTCGAGCCTCGGTTTAATTTTTGATATCTTTATATATAAAAGTGAAGTTGTGTGTCTGTCTCCTACGATTTAGATTCCTAACTACTCCCACATTTTGCGGTGCAGTTTAACCAAAAGCGGGTATCTTATAGTCGTGATTCATATCGAGCCCTTCTGGGTATTAGCGCGCGTCTACGATTTAAAAAAAAAATTTACCATAATTTTTCTGCATTTTTAATGCAGTTTCGCTCGGTTTATATAAGGGAAGTAACTCTCTATAAATGCTTATATAGTTATTTCCCTTACAACCCGAGCAACGCCGGGCGATAGTGCTAGTATATATATATATATATATATATATATATATATATATATATATATATTCCAGAATAATCACGTAAATGCGAAACAAGGTGGAAAAAATAGTTCTCGAATACCAGAGGTAGAGTAATATGATTTATTAAAAAGAATCAAAAATAAATAGAAAAATTAAGAATTTCACGTTACTTTTTAATGAAGTGTATATATATATATAACTTATATTGTGTGTGTGTGCGTGTGTACGCGCCTTTGTGTTTATGTTTGTCTCCCATCACTGCTCGACAACTGATGTTGGTTCGTTTATGTTCCCTTAACTTAGCAGTTGAGTAAAAAGAATCCGATAGAATAAGTAGCAAACTATTTTTTGAAAAAGTAATTACTACGATCGATTTGTTCGACTAAACTATTCAAGTCGGTGTTCCAGCATGGCCGCAATCCAACGACTGAAACAGATAAAAGATTTTTAAAAATCAATAGATAAATTTCAGGGAGACATACGATATCGGTCTTCTCAGCTGCCGTTGGTTAAATAATGTGGTGATTATCGATCTTGATTAAACTTCTTTTTCTGTGTCTTCCCCGTGTGAATTCGCTCAAAACATGAGACGTTAGAATTCACATTTCTCAAGACTCACAAACTTATTTAAGCTTGTGAACTCTATCCAAATGATTAATCGGACTTAGTTCCACGTAAACTAATACGTTTCTTTTCTTTCCGTGTCTAAAATAGTATTGTACAATAATACAAGTCCTGTCAGTCAGTTATATCAGCCTTGATAGAGGCTTAACCAGTGTGGAACTTAGAGTATCATCTACTATGGCACCGGACTGACCAATGCGTTGTGTGTGAATTTGAGGAAATTGAAAGAAGGCCGTCGTGGGTGTATATGTATATGTGTGCATATATATATATACATAGGAGCAGGCGTGGCTGTGTAGTAAGAAACTTGCTTCCCACATGGTTTCGGATTCAGTTTAACTGCGTGGCACCTTGAGCAAGTGTCTCTTCTTTTATAACCTCGAGTTGGCCAATGCTTTGTAAGTGGATTTAGAAGAGGGAAACTGAAAGAAGCTTGTTGTATACGTATATATATATATATATATATATATACATACACATATATATACGTGTGTGTGTGTTTATGTCTGTTTCCCACCACTGCTTGATGACCGGTGTTTGTCTGTTTACGTCCCGCAACATAGCGGTTCCATAAAAAGCCGGCAAAATAATCACTGGGCTTAAGAAAAAATAGCTTCGGAGGTCGATTTGTTCTAAAACACTTCAAGGCGGTGACCCAACATGGCTGCATTCAAATGACTAAATGACTGCAGCCATGTATGTATATATATATATATATATATATATATATATATACCCAGACCTATTCCCCATTTTTTTAGGAGGAGGTAGCCACAACAAGACACGCGCCAGGTATTCCATTCATTTCCCAGCTCAAATGGGTGAGCCTCGATCAATGTTTGGGTCAAGGCATAGAACGCAACCCCCAATATCAGCAGCGTAGCCCGACAGCATATGCTGGTTTACTCTCGCTGCACCATGCTGGTTCCGTACTCCCTTTGAGCAACATTAAAATTCACTCATCCGTCCAAGCTTTCCTATCATTTATAAACTCTCTTACCTCTCTCATCACACTGTCCACATATAAATTAAACAGCCACGGAGACTTAATGCAACCTTGTCTTAACCCCACCTTCACATCAAACCACTCACTTCACCATCCTCCCTAACGCACGACCTACATTCTCTACAATATATATAGGCGCAGGAGTGACTGTGTTGTAAGAAGCTTGCTTCCCAACCACATGGTTCCGGGTTCAGTCTCACTGCGTGACACCTTGGGTAAGTGTCTTCTGCTATAATCTCGGGTCGACCAAAGCCTTGTGAGTGGATTTGGTAGACGGAAACTGAAAGAAGCCTATCGGCCTATCGTATATATATGTATATATATATATGTGTGTGTGTGTGTGTGTGTGTGTGTACATATATATAGAGAGCGAAAGAGATAGGTACATACATACACACACATATATATGTATGTATGTGTTTGTCCCCCACCATTACTTGACACCGATGTTAGTGTGTTTATGTCCCCGTAATTTAGCGCTTCGGCAAAAGAGACCGATAGAATAAGTACTTGGCTTACAAAGAATAAGTCCTGGGGTCGATTTATTCGACTAAAGGCGGTGCCCCAGCATAGCTGCAGTCAAATGATTGAAACAAGTAAAAGAATATATATATATATATATATATATATATATATATATATATATATATATATATATATATATATATACGAGAGAGAGAGAGAGAGAGAGAGAGGCAGAGAGAGAGAGAGAGAGAACGTATAAATCGTCAGTAAATCATAAATTCGAAAAATTTTCTGCTCTATAACCTGGAGTGTGCTTCTCTTTCGGATTTATGATTTACTCTCCCTCTCTCTCTCTCTCTCTCTCTCTCTCTCTCTCTCTCTCTCTCTCCGCACACACACACGCACACACATAGTATTATCTATGGCGACGTCACTGCCATTTTACCACAGGAAGACATCTGTTCCAGCTGGTTTATTCAGTGCACTTCTCACACTAGATATTTATTGTAAGCAGGTTATGATCATGGTGGTGGGTACTCGTTGCCAGGCATGGGTAGCAGCAGTTTACCTCGCTTGCAATATATATAGAAAAACATAGTATCATACAATCACTGAAATTGTAACTAGAAAACTAGTCCGTTAGAAAATCTCTATTCAAATAGAAGTTGTGGAAAAACCAAATAAGTTGCTTATGGCCACATTGCCACACAGTTGCAAACGGTTCGAAGAAATGCAATTGTTAACAAAAGCAATTAACTGACTCTATACAAAAGGTTAGCTCTAGGATAACCAAAACTGTTATATAGTTTCCATTTCAATTTATATTTGAAGGCAAGCGCTACACAAGACTGTCTGGGACAGGAGGGTGATCACCATCATGACAAAGATCAAGGTATACCGGGCTGTTGTTCTCACAACGCTGTTTTACGGTTGCGAGTCCTGGACGGTCTACCACCGTCATGCCAGGAAGCTGAACCACTTTCATACAACACGCCTCAGAAAACTTCTCGACATAAAGTGGCAGGACAGGATCCCGGACACCGAGGTACTAATACGTGCTAACCTGCCCAGCATCCATACCATCTTGATGCAGTCTCAGCTTTGCTGGGCAGGGCACGTAGCTCGCATGTCAGACGATCGATTACCGAAAAGATTACTCTTTGGCGAGCTGCGAAAGGGAAAGCGCTCACAAGGTGACCAGAAGAAGCGCTTTAAGGACACACTGAAAGCCTCACTGAAAGCCTTCAACATCGACCATAACACTTGGGAGCAGTCTACCCTAAACAGAGAAGGGTGGTGATCAGCTGTCCACAAGGGTGCCAACACGTGCGAGACCAATAGGATCGCAGCTGCAGAAGACCGCAGAGAAGCCAGGAAGAACAGCTAACAACCCTGTAGCAGGAGCTACCATTCCCTGTCCACACTGTCAAAGACTCTTTCGGGCGCTAATTGGCCTCACTAGCCATCTGCGGACTCACAAAACAAGCCCACCCCACCCCAGGATGACTAGATGGTTTTCGTCGCATCGACGGGCAAACTACACACTACACATTTGAAGTAATTTTTCTTCAAATGCGCTTGAGTCCCGTGAGGTAAGTCGTCAACACCGCAACGTATCATTTACCTTTCTTTAAAAACATAAGGAGTTGTGCCCAGTTCTTTTTTTTTTTGTGTGGAGGGGGCAAGGGTGGAGTTGCGATTGTTTTGCAGAATTCGGTCTCACTGCCGTAATTTATTCGCAGGGTTCAGCTGCAAGTCAATTTGGCGTTTAGATACCATCCCGTAAACATGAAAGCGCATGTCGTAATGGTTAGAGTGTTGCGCTCATGATCGCAAGATTGTGGATTCGATTCTCAGACCGGCGGTGAGTTGTATTCTTGAGCAAAACACTTCAATTCATGTTGCTACACTCTACTTAGCTTTACATGGGTAACCCTGTGACGGACTGACCTTTCGTTCAAGTGGAATGTCAGCCTGTCTATCTAGCCAGGAGGATGGCATCATTCGAAAGCTACAATAATGCGAAGAAGCGCACTGTAATCAGCGGTGTAAAGAAGCATGTGATTGTCTGGTCGATTGAGTGAAACGGTGAATAAGAATTTCCGTTATTACCTATTCAGTAGTTTTCTCTTTGCTCTACAGTATAATGCGGTCTTTTTGATATGCATTGTGGTCCCGCCGTTTCTAGTCTCCGCACGTTTCAGCTTATTTGCTATTTCGGTGATTTTTCGGTGATTAAATCATAATATAAGAATGTGTGCATCGCAAAAAGAATTCACTCGTTAGCTGCCAGACGTTTTAGCTACGAGACTAATCCCAATGCTTAATTAGAAGAACTGTAAAAAAAGAAAAAGAAAATTACTATGAATATATATTAAAATCAACGTGAATACTATATGAGTTGGGTGGAATGTAACGCTAAACCAAGGAAATTGCGAGTTACGAATTAACGACTTTCTAAATGACCAGCCAACAAAATTAGCAGTTAGGGTATTTTTGTACGAGTAATTTAGTATCTTATATTAATATTTCAGCTAACGTTGCTGATATTATGTTGCTTTCTATTTTTGCCTTTTACTTTTCTTTATGAAAATAAATTATGTTTAATATTAACTGAACATTGTTATTACTAATTACATTATAGTAGCCAATGTTGTTATAAGTGTGTTAGTTATATTTACTAAAAATGTCAAAGAGAAATTGCTCACTAAATTCATAAAATTTTTGTGTCAGAAAGAAACCTATTGCGATTCGGCATTTGCCAAGCACATGAGAAATGAAACACTCAAATCTGATATAGGTAAGAGTATGATGTTCTCTGGTGGCATTCAAAAATTAGATGTTATGTTCATTTTATATACATTAGTGTAATATTGAAAGTATTTTGCCCAAAATGCTTGGTTGATAAACGTTTGCACATGAAACGCTGCATGATAGCGGAAAACATGTTGGGAGTTGAAATTATGATTGTAAGATAAGAAAATAAAATCTATTTCATGGAGAATATTTCGAGGTGAAATAAATATGTAATGATGCAGTTTGCTCCAAATTATGTTCACCATTTGTCAGACCGATTGAAGTCGGCGTGTATTACTAGTAAAAGAAAAACGGGTTTTATTTCTGGTAACTAGCACAGAAGCTATTTCATAATATTCAGACAAGAGAAATCCAACAATTTTGCCAATTGCATGGTACGCTGTGAGGCATTTGGGCAGCAATCTTTTCCTATCATTTTCATAGAATGTGTGAAATATTTATTTGATGAATGGTTAGTGAGTATCAAAGTAAGTTATCGATTTTTGATTAGTATAATACGTTATATGATTTTGGGTCTGGATTCCCCGTAGAGTCAGTTTAGCTAGCTTATCGCTATGTAGCAGTTAATATGTAAGAAAGCTATTGTTCACTTTCAATGACAGGCTATGGATGGATGACTGCTACTCCTGACAAAAATAGAAACAAATGTATAATCTTAAATGTTAGTCTGCATCTTTTACACTTTTATGAATCAGAAATCAAAACGTAATACAGTGTTTAACACGAAATCCGGTATCGCTCGCTCACAAGCTTTGCAAAGCCAGTTAACGATTAACAATCCGTTGACAACGTTCACACGGTAAATGACATTTTACTTGAACTAAAATATAGATAATAGCCTCCTTCAGTCATACAAACTGCTCCACTTTTTAACACTTTCTCTACCAACCAATAAACCTGTATTTTTATATATCAGTAGGAAACACTGCTTTGAAAATCTTGTACTCAAGGACAAAGCATTCGATATTTTCTCTTTTTCAGGGCATAAATTATACTCAGTCTATCCTGATCCTGTCTTTATTGCATTCTCAATCCGAGCCACCAACTCAAAGAAAACTTTTACTTCGCAAACATTGTTAAATCATCGGGCGTGTTCATGTATTGACTCCAACTAAACGCTTCAGGCAGTTTTAACTGAAATTAATCGAATTAGTTCATATCTTAACGCGTAGCGCAACAAATTTTCTCTATTAGATAAATGACTGCCCATAATTACTGAAATACACAACCATATCCTTTTCTAACAAACAGCACATTTTGACCCTGATAACTACCGCAATATCACCACAACTTCAAGCTTCCAATATTCGTCAGGTGAGAGGAACTTTCACTAAACACCTCCATCGTCATCTGTTTCTTTGCCCCTCTTTATTTCTCTCTACTCCCTCCCCCACTCTTTCCAGTACTTGATTTCTCTTTCCTTCAGTCTATTCTTCCTCTTAAACTCTCTTTGTACAACCGAATGTAGTTCCTTTTCTTTCCTGCTTTCTCCCCTCCTTCTCTCTCTCTCTCTCTCTCTCTCTCTCTGTATGTATGTATGTACAGGTTTGTGCAAAAATAGGCTTACAGTTATTCTTTTACTTGTTTCGGTCATTTGACTGCGGCCATGCTGGAGCACCGCTTTTAGTCGAACAAATCGACCCCAGGACTTATTCTTTGTAAGCCAAGTAAATTTAAGTATAATATATATATATATATATATATATATATTTAAGTATAATATATATATATATCGTCCGTTGCCAGCCTCGCCTGGCCCCCGTGCCGTTGGCACGTAAAAGCACCATCCGTTCGTGTCCGTTGCCAGCCTCGCCTGGCCCCCGTGCAGGTAGCACGTAAAAGCACCATCCGTTCGTGTCCGTTGCCAGCCTCGCCTGGCCCCCGTGCCGGTAGCACGTAAAAGCAGCATCCGTTTGTGGCCGTTTGCCAGCTTGTCTGGCACCTGTGCAGGTGGCACGTAAAAAGCACCCACTACACTCACGGAGTGGTTGGCGTTAGGAAGGGCATCCAGCCGTAGAAACACTGCCAAATCTGACTGGGCCTGATGAAGCCTCCCGGCTTCACAGACCCCAGTTAAACCGTCCAACCCATGCTAGCATGGAAAACGGACGCTAAATGATGATGATGATGATGATGATATATATATATACATATATATATACATTTATATATACATATATATAATTATATATATATGTATGTAAGTGTATGTATATATATATATATATGTATACATATGTGTGTGTGAGTACCTTTTTTTTCATATTTAAGGAAGCGCGCGCAGACACTCACACGCATAATGAAAATATCATTTAACCATCATTATGCAATTTCATTTAACTAGAGGCAATTTAAGCAGATTTGATTGAAATGTAGATGTGTACTATTTCATTTGACACGCTCGTTTATACTAAAACGTGAGAAGACCTTTACTGTGGAATTTGTTTCACAGGTACATTTTCACAACAAATGCAATTACATTTTCATTTACTAAGAATTTCTTTAAGGCAGCTCTTTTAGTTAACATTAAAATTCAGTGCAGCTTTCAAATATAGAACTGCTTGCCGGCACTCGAACTGAATAAAAAACATTGTTTCTTCAATATTCTGATTTTAAATTTCGTTTACTTTTCAGATTTCTTCTTTTTATGCTGTCGGTTACCACATATATTGTATGTAAACGCGCGCACGCCCGTGTGTGTGCGTGCGTGCAATCGCATTATAGTCAGAATTATCTGTCAAGGCGGCGAGCTGGCAGAAACGTTAGCACGCCGGGCGAAATGCGTAGTCGTATTTCGTCTGCCGTTACGTTCTCAGTTCAAATTCGGCCTTACGGAGTCGATTAAATAAGTACCAGCTACGCACTGAGCTCGATCTAATCGTCTTAATCCGTTTGTCTGTCCTTGTTTGTCCCCTCTGTGTTTAGCCCCTTGTGGGTAGTAAAGAAATAGGTATTTCGTCTGCCGCTACGTTCTGAGTTCAAATATCGCCGACGTCGACTTTGCTTTCATCCTTTCGGAGTCGATAAATTAAGTACCAGTTACGCACTGTGGTCGATGTAATCGACTTTATCCCTTTGTCTGTCCTTGTTTGTCCCCTCTATGTTTAGCCCCTTGTAGGCAATAAAGAAATAAGAAACGTTAGTACGCCGGGCGAAATGCTTAGCGGTATTTCGTCTGCCGCTACGTTCTGAGTTCAAATTCCGCCGAGGTCGACTTTGCCTTTTATCCTTTCGAGGTCGATTAAATAAGAACCAGTTACGCACTGGGGTCGATATAATCGACTTAATCCGTTTGTCTGTCCTTGTTTGTACTCTCTGTGTTTAGCCCCTTGTGGGTAGTAAAGATATAGGCATTTGGTCTGCCGGGCAGCGAGCTGGCAGACACGTTAGCACGCCGGGCGAAATACTTGGCAATATTACATCAGTTTTCAAAAATAATATATATAAAAATAAAAATGACTTGACTTGATGTCCGCCACAAATATTGGAATCATAAAATCACTAGATCATGTTACTTTACAATAAATAAGAATAAAAGCATATAAAATCATATTAAAATACGTACAGTAAATGTTAAGATACACACCATAAAATAGTATAGCTCAGTGAACGAAATCATGAAACCACAAAATCACCAAACTGTATGTACGTATAGTTTGTTTTTTTTACTGTTGCGAAATAATAATAATTACAGAATTTGTTTTGTAGGCTTAAAAAAAGAGCTTTTATTTTACCATGTCTTACAGCAAACCGCATTCATAAATAAAGCATCCGCGATGTTCGGTAAGCACCGCCAAATTGAGTTCGTAAATTTAGATTTTTTTTTACTGTACTGCATTAACAAAATAAAAAATATTTGTTTGTAAGCTTAAAATAGTTTTTTTATTAACCATGTATTATTGAAAATTCATTCATAAATTACTAAACTGGGAATTGTTATTATCGGCCTAGCCTAGCCTAGAGACGAGTTAATTTGACTTAAGTCGTTTTTCGATTTAAACCGTATCTCCTAGAATCAATTAGCGACGTGGGGTGAGGTATGACTGTGTATATATATATATATATATATTATATATATATATATATACACATACTCTTTTACTTGTTTCAGTCATTTGAATGTGGGCATGCTGGAGCACCGCCTTTAGTCAAGCAAATCAACCCCAGGACTTATTCTTTGTAAGCCTAGTACTTATTCTATCGGTCTCTTTTGCCGAACCGCTAAGTTACGGGGACGTAAACACACCACCATCGGTTGTCAAGCGATGCTGGGGGGACAAACACAGACACACAAACATGCACATACACACACACATACATATATATATATATATATATATATTCGACGGGCTTCTTTCAGTTTCCGTCTACCAAATCCACTCACAAGGCTTTGGTCGGCCCGAGGCTATAGTAGAAGATACTTGCCCAAGGTGCCACGCACTGGGACTGAACCCAGAACCATGTGGTTCGTTAGTTAGTTAGTTAGTTAATTTGGCTCAAAAGCAAATAGCAAGGCCATGTAGGGGAACATGGAGTTAAGTACAGGGTGGTGTTCATGTAAAGAGTTCAGGCCACTTGAGGTCCAGGGAGGCTTTGAACAAAGCGGTCGTCGGCATCTTCACCATCTCGTCTGGCAGCTTGTTCCACGGATCCGCAACCCGGACGGAGAAAGCTCCTCTCCTTCGATTGAGATGAAATCGTCGCAGGTAGAGCTTTTCGGAATGACCCCGCAGCCGACGCTCTGGAGCAGGAGTGAAGAACACCTCTTTCGAGAGGTTACACTTTCCGCTTATAATGTTATGGGCGAGAATGAGATCACCACGGCGGCGGCGTTTTTCAAGAGAATAAAGGTCGAGCGTCCTCAGCCTTTCTTCGTAGGACAAATTTTTGAGACCATGAACCATGCGGGTAGCCAGCTTCTGGACTCTTTCGAGATGCTGTATGTCTTTGAGGAAATAAGGAGAAGAGGCTTGAATCCCATACTCCAGTATGGGTCTCACCAGCGTGACATAGAGTGGTAGGAATATGGCTGCTGTGAGCATTCCGAATGACCGTCGAATCAAGAACAGAATTCCGCGTGCTTTGTTGGCAGTATGGACGCACTGGGCCGAAGGCGAAAAGGAGGAATCCACCAAGCAACTTACCACATAGCCTCTCCTACGTCTATATATATACATATTTCTGTGTGAGTTAGAGGTTGAGAAACCAACTAAGGGATAGTACCTATCCAATATACTGCTGGTAGTGTACCCAGTTTTTCATACCCAAGTGCTAGTTATTGCGGGGCAATCTTGCAATTGAGTGTTATATATGGGTGGTGGTAAAAAGTGGTTTACCCTTAATTTATATGCCAAATAAGAAACTAAATGGATACAAAATGGAGTGTCATCAGCTGGTAAACAGTTCAGTATGTCTATTTATTCCAAAGTATTTGAATGCATTAGACGAATACATACACATTTATTAGTACTACAGTATATCTTTATATATAAAAGAGAGGTTCTGTGTCTGTCTCCTACGATTTAGATTCCTAACTACTCCCACATTTTGCGGTGCAGTTTAACCAAATTCGGGTATCTTATAGTCGTGATTCATATCGAGCCCGTCTGACTATTAGCGCGCGTCTACGATGAGTCTACGATTTTAAAAATAATTTAACATCATTTTTTATTGCATTTTAATGCATAAAATGCATCGTGTGTCGATGGCGGCGGAGTTGGCGTCCACGCTCACAGCTGCACCTGTTTGCTTCTCCCCCTTCCCTCCCTCGTGAAGCTGTGGGGAAGGGAGTGTAAAGAAATCAAAGTCGTAATGCGTCGTGAAGGAAACCAGCGTTCTTTTAGAACAACGGCTTCATGGCTTGAAGACACCAAAACAAAAATGGCTAAGAAAGCCCGAATTTATAAGGGAAGTAACTCTCTAAAAATGCTTATATAGTTATTTCCCTTACAAACCCGAGCAACGCCGGGCGATACTGCTAGTCTTTATATATAAAAGAAAGGTTGTGTGTCTGTCTACTCCGATTTAGATTCCTAACTACTCCCACATTTTGCGGTGCAGTGTAACCAAAACCGGGTATCTTATAGTCGTGATTCATATCAAGCCCTTCTGGGTATTAGCGCGCGTCTACGATGAGTCTACGATTTTAAAAAAAATTTACCATCATTTTTTCCATTTTAATGCATTTTTTCGCTATTATATAAGGGAAGTAACTCTCTAAAAATGTCTACGATGAGTCAACGATTAAAAAAAATTTACCATCATTTTTTTTCCATTTTTAATGCATTTTTTTGCTATTTTTTTGGCTATAACTCTCTAAAAAGCTTTATAGTTATTTCCCTTACAAACCCGAGCAACGCCGGGCGATACTGCTAGTCAAATATAAAGAATTGGTTATTGCAAGAACAAGACTGTGGAAGCATATAATGATATAGGAACAGGTGATTGAATGACTACATGATCAAATGAGCATATTGTCAGTAGGTGCTAGTTTGACAATTTGCTCATGTACTCATTCAATCACCTGCTCCTATATTCTTCCACACCCTTGTTCTTGCAATAACCAATTCTTTATATTTGATGTGCTGTACTACTAATAATTGTGTATGCATTCATCTAATACATTCTAATACATTGGAATAAATAAGACATATTGGACTGTTTACCAACTGATGTCTGACCATTTTGTATCCTCTCCACTTTCTTATATTTGCCGTGTATATATATATATATATAAGAAAGTTTGTTTGGTAAAGCACGTGGGTGAATATATAAGAAAATAGTAAAGTGTGAAAAAACGACAGAAGGCTTAAATGTTAAAAAATATATATTTGTGTCAAAATGTCTGGAGAATATTGGAAAAATTTTTTTTCCTTTCCTTAAAATGACATAATTTTAAAATATATATATATATTATATATATATATATAATATAATATATATATATATATTATATATATATATATATATATATATATATATAATATATATATATATGTATATATATATATATATATATAATATGTATATATATATATATATATATATATATGTATATATATATATATATATATTATATATATATAATATATATAAGAATTTTTTGCGTAATAAGATAAAAAAAAACCAAGACTGTATAGATATTAGAGCATTTATAGATATGCCCTAATATCTATACAGTCTTGGTTTTTTTTTTATCGTATTACGCAAAAATTCTTATATACACACGCTGACGTAGAACCAACGTTGAACCCTTTATTCGCAATATTACCGAATCTGGAACTTAATTATGGTCTGTCTATAGCACTTATTCAGCATTACCTGACACCTTTGGGTCTCAATGACACCATTATATATATATATATATATATATATGGTTGCAGCCTCAAGGCTGAAACATATAAAAGAATATATGTATATCCATCTCCTCACTCGTGAATGAGTCAGTCATTAATTATTGCAACCCCACACTTATTACTCAGTATCCAACATCTATGCAAATATCGTGATTCACCAAATTCTAGCATCGTTTAAATAATCTATTGAATGTGGCCTTATATCTAATTTCAAGCTGGAATCCTCTGATCAACTGGGTAGCTTTTAATGACATTAGAATGCTCAAAGTTACATATTTCCATCAATAATTACACCACTGGTCTGTTTTTCCTTAAGAACTCACACTTAAATGAGACACTTTAACTATTTGGTTACTGAACTTGCTAGCAACTACATCAGCTTCAAAGCAACGTTAGATAATTTAGTCGTAGTCATTTCACAAAAGACGTGATGGTTAAGGCTGGAATATCTTTGGTTATAAATGTGTTCCATCCTGGTTGACCAATAGTTAAAACAATATTTATTTCAAATAAGGAAGCTAACTGACAGAATCGTTTGTACGCCGGACAAAACGCTTTGTGACATTTCATCCGTATTTACGTTCTTCTGTGTTCAAATTCCGCCGGGTCGATAAAATAAGTACCAGTGAAGCACTAGGGTCGATGTGATCGATCAAGCACCCCTCCCTGCCCCCGAATTTGCTGGCCTTGTGCCAAAATTTGAAACCTATGTTTGATTTGAATATTTGGTTTCAAACAGCGAGGCGGCAAAATGGTAGTCTTTGGGACGTCTTTAGGTATTTGTTCCGGTTCTCTCCGCTGTGATTTCAGATTACGTCAAGGACAACTTTCGAGTGCATTAAAACAATATTACAAATCCAGGACAATAGGTTGGTTGAAATAAACTAGATGTTTTACTGCACCAGTCTCCTCTCCACTCTCAGCGTTTGGACAACAACGCTTGCGACAACCCTGGTTTGGGAAATGAGGCTTGTATCATGAGCAACGGCTAGTTTTCCACAAAACCCTTGATCGGGCCTGCACTGTCAAGCATGTACAAACACATGATCGACCAAAATTAATGGACGGAGGCTTTAGCCCAAATAGTGGAATATGTTTTATGCCGTGAGGAAGAAGTTTAACACTTTGAACGTTTTTCAAAGAGAAAGAGAGAGATGATCTTAACATTACTACGCAAATCACACACAGTAGAGGTCCTAACACAACAATACAAATTACAAAGAGTACAGGTCCTATGCTTGGACTATTATTGACTACTATTCTATTACTTTACCTATGTTCGCGACGAAGACTGTGTAGTTAACCTTAAGGACGATTTGCTCAATGACTTTGCTTAAGGTGAAGATGAGTTGCGCACTGTCAGCTTTACTCTCTCTTTCGTGACTATCTTCAATCCACTGACAAACCCATATCAAGATGGCTGCGGACAGAAACGAATGCAGTCGATGACCAAGATGTCTATCGGATAACCCTTTTGAAAATATTATATGCATAAAAAAAAAAACTTGTCTTTTACTTTCTAAAAAGTAAATGATTTGAACCTGAATATATTTTGATACTCTAAAATAACTTCAGTATATTCTACTACTGGATATTGACCAGCCTAATATCTTCTGCCATCACTGGTATCGTAAACCTATCTACTTCTTTAATAAACGTTCATTTATTTTTAAATGTTCGAACTCAGATTCTCGTGTCATGTCTTCTTTTCACCTCTTCAACTGTCATACTCAGCACTTCAAAACAACACAACCACTTGAATTTGTTCACTATGTACTTTGTACTTGCTTCGATGTCTTCAGCTACTTGTACAGCAGTTTTCTCCTTGCAGTCCATCCTTGTCAGAACCACTCGGTTCTCAGACATTATCCCTTCTACGTGTTTCTGTAGTTCGCCTACCACAAGCTCTTTAAACAACATAATAATTGCATTAATTTCCCGTAACCTCTGATCTGAGAAACCTGTCATTGACTGTCTATGGATGAAACGTTTTTAGATTATATTCATCGGAAAAGAAAAAGAAAAAAAAAATATAGGACTTTTGAAGTGGATGCCTTCTGTTTCGTTGACGAATTTTTTGTGTCTATCAGTGCAATGTGACATATGTGCGTGTCCGTCCAATGTACACTAGCGAAGAATATAAACATTGGCGAAAGAACGAGAAAACTGTGCTTTGGAAACGAAGTCTCTTGAAGTAGGTCTTTTTTAAAATTTTCTTTATTTTTTTCTGTATAGTGTTATTGACTCTTCTTTCTCATTCTTGCCGTTAGAAAACCTGTGACTAATGACAGTTGTTCGCAAAATGAAATAAATGTCTTTTGAACTACTTCTCTATGCCATCATGTCGTTAGGCTGTTATTAATGAGTACACTGTTGATAATGCCATTTCTTTCATTATTAATGTGGCATAATAGATACAGCTTGTTGCATTGTTACTCTAAAAAAAATTTATCCCTAGCATATTCTAGCATATTTAACAGTTATATATTACATACAGCTTTTTACAGCAAAAATATATACATGATAAGCTATTCTCTTTGTTAATATCATAACTCAACTAAACAGCTTAAATAACTACCCATGGATATCATTTTCGACGTGTAGAATATTTCTCTGTGGAACTACTCTGAGATTTGTTCGTCGAGAAAGTCTAATTCTTTAGACTAATTTTAACATGTTATAATCCCTCCAGCCTTTAAGAAACAAACTAAAGAATCAAGTTGGCAACATTCATTGTTGCCATGCTTGTAAATAGAAAACCGTTAACCTTGTTATCATTCCTTTGAAAAGACGTGAATTTTTTCTTTCACTCAACATTTTGTCCTTTTCACAATTTCTCCGTGTCACTGATAAGGCGAAAATGTGTTTCTTATGTCGACATAAGGTCACACATTTAAGGGGAATACAAAAGGAGGAGCGATATTAAAAGTACTTTTCTTTTGTCATTGAAACAAATTTCATGAAGCGACGAATCACAAACGTTATCTGAAGTGTTGATATCAATGTTAATACTGTAAATGGATTGGAAGGTATTGATTATTTTTTCCTTATTCGAGGGTTGTTTCATATATATTTCTTAGCCTAATGCAATAGTCTTTATTTATAAAGAACGCCGAAGAGTCTGCGACCTAGTTTTCATTTCTATGTAAGACTTTCAATTACAAACGTACACTTGAAGGCATAAATGTCAAATAATTTTGGCTCCTGTTCCTCATAAATTTGACTCTTTATTTTTATACAAGAAATCGGTGTTACTCATCCAGTTAATTTGATCATAATATCATGATAGATGAATATTTTTCATAATTTAAAAAGTATAACTTTCGTTATCGGGAAGAATAATGATAGAAAGAACATTAGTATTGAACAGTTGTTTTTGGTCTCTAGCACATTCTTGATATGTTGTCAGACTCAAGTTTCAAAACATCATTTCTTGTTAAATTATATTCCACTATCACGTGAAAAGTGCTCTAAGGTGAAGTTACTTCATGGCTGTATAAATATGTGTCGCTAGTGTAGACTTACAAATCATAAACAAGGATGTAACTAACTTTATATTTTCTTAACTTTATATAGTCTTAGAAATAACAGTTTAATGATTTATGTGTTGTGTTTTAATTTGCAATATGGTGTCGAAATTTTCGTCGCTTGAAACTGTGAGCTGCTCACTAAGAAAGAAAATTGCGCAGCAATATATATATAAAGGAGCAAAACGGCCTCGCCCAATAGACGGTGCTGAATCATATCTGCTGAATAAAAAGCAATCAGTGTTTTCTTTTCATTAAAAAATAATTAAGCATGCCTTTATTTCAATAAAATTCTTCGTTTTGTTAAACGAAGTTAAGGCAAAAAAAAAACTTCTTGGGAAACCAAATAGTCTTTCCTTCCTTCATGCCAAGTTTGAAGAAAATATCTCTTTTGCATCTTACTTTTTTTGTTCGCTTAAATATACTGCATTTTGTGGCATTATTTCAAGCCAGCCGGCTTTTTTTGCGCAAAATGCATGTGTATTTTTCTCGCGTACGCGTAGTATCGATCGCAACAGCTGATGTACTTGCGCCTACAAATGCACGTTCCTACGGCTTTATCGATCGCATTCTCACCTGGAATCAATTTTTGTAATTTTTTCAAGATACACGCCCTGATAACGTCGGTATGAACATATCAAATTTGAGTGCAATCGGATGGAAGATGCTCGAGATCCTTGAAGACACACACATATATAGACAGAACGGATTTTATATAATAGATATATTTTTTGTTCGTTAATAGAAAACTACGTGTAGTCGTATTATCTGGTGCAAATTTTATGAATATTCTGTTTTATATGCAAATAAGTAGCCAGTTAATAAAATTAATTACTGGATCGATATAATCGATTTACCTTCACCCCTTCAACGGATCGACTAAAACTAACTGTTCTGTTTTTAAGCACAAAGCCTGCAGTTTTGAAGGGGTGAGGGTTAGTCGATTACATCGATCCAGTATTTGACGTTCTTTATTTTACTGACCCCGCAAAGGGACGAATGGCAAAGATTACTTCGACGGCGTTTGAACTCAGTATAAAACCGCAAGATACCCAAAGGCATTTTTCCGACGCTATAACGATTCTGCCAACCCACTGCCTAATCATGTTAACTAGCATCAATTACCTGAGACTCTAGAATGCACCGCAAACAAGATTGTAAATCTACTTCCTGTAATCCAGAGGTCATTGGAACACGGAGAAAATGTCTTGCTCTCTAACTCCAGGTCAACTGCGATCCAGAATATCTATAAGCAAAAATAATTTAGCTATGACTATCCTGTTCTTCTTTCGAGTATTGCTTATCAAGGACTACTTTATCCAATTGATCTTTTCCTTTCAAGCCGGTTTGGGGTAATCTGAGCGCAAATTTGTTTTCCACTAGTTAGAGATTGAACACGCTCGTAAGGGCTCTCGGAGATCCGAGAACTTTTGTTGTTGAAGTTTAGTCTCGTGGACACAGTATTATGTCTGTCTGAACCCTAATTCAATAAATCTGTTATGCAGGGAAATATATTAAAAGAAACTAAGGCAGCGGTACTTCAAATTTTTTAAGCCCTGTAAAAGAACTCGGAAGGTTGGCCCCTCCAGCCAGGCCTTTCGCGACACCCTTCAAGTCAGGAATTTTTTTCAATATCCCCTCGTATTTATTGATAAGTTGAACAATGAGGGAAGGGTTAAAATTCATTTGATCATCAGAATTCATGCGTAAGCTGAGCATTTTGAGACAATGAAGAGGGCAGAATGAACTTTCGAATACAAAAGGAGTGGCTGTGTGGTAAGTAGCTTGCTAACCAACCACATGGTTCCGGGTTCAGTCCCACTGCGTGGCATCTTGGGCAAGTGTCTTCTGCTATAGCCCCGGACCGACCAATGCCTTGTAAGTGGATTTGGTAGACGGAAACTGAAAGAAGCCTGTCGTATATATGTATATATGTGTATGTGTGTGTGTTTGTGTGTGTGTGTTTGTCCCCTTAGCATCGCTTGACAACCGATGCTGGTGTGTTTACGTCCCCGTAACTTAGCGGTTCGGCAAAAGAGACCGATAGAATAAGTACTGGGCTTACAAAGAATAAGTCCTGGGGTCGATTTGCTCGACTAAAGGCGGTGCTCCAGTATGGCCGCAGTCAAATGACTGAAACAAATAAAGGAGTAAAAGAGTAAAAGAGAACGACTCCAGCTGGAGTTGAATAATCTAAAGTTCTTATCGAATGATTCACAAAGTAAATCCTTAAAGATTAGTCAACTTCAACAGCTTCTAATGGTTACGTGCTACACATAAAAAAATAGTCTATATACAGATACACGTAACATTGGCAATAAATACAAATGAATAAATTAGCGAGACAGACATACGTGTGTGTGTGTGTGCGTGCGTAAAATTTCCATGACGGGCAGACGAAATTAAGAAATGAAAAAGTTTTAAAACTTTTCTGGCATGGTATACTCCGTTTAATGTCGTTATTTCAGCCCTTGCTTAGCGTGTGTTTATGTGCATAATTGTGTGGATGTGTAGATGTGTGTGCGAATGTGATTGTGTTTGTGTGCGTTTCTGTAAGTATGCGTGTTGGTTTTGCGTGATTGATTGAAAATAGATTTTCTTTGCGGCGTAAATATCGAAGACTTCAAATGAAGTTGGAAAATACTCAAATTCTATTGTTACGTCATAATAACTTATGATGTAATTATATATATATGTATATATATCCGTAATAATGAAGGGTGAAATTAATTAATTTGGAATAATTATCAATTACACCAAGTAGTCTTCGGCATGTAAAAGCCTCATTCGAGGAAAATTTAAGTAATACTAAGCAATAAAGGGTTTAGCAACGAATTGCCTTACCACATACCGAATTTAGAAATAGCAGTCAAAGGGTTATAGCTATTTCTTCTACTAAAAAGGGAGATCTCAGTAAAAACAGCAAAAATTGCTGTTTTTACTGAGATCTCCCTTTTTAGTAGAAGAAATAGCTATAACCCTTTGACTGCTATTTCTAAATTCGGTATGTGGTAAGGCAATTCGTTGCTAAACCCTTTATTGCTTAGTATATGTATATATATATATATATGCATACATGTTTGCATCAGTGTATATATTAGAATTCGTGAGGATGTGACGTTTTTCTCTCCTACCGTCGTTCATTTCTTGTCCCCTTTCTTCCTACTTTAAATGGTTGTGTTGCTCACAAAGGTAAGTATATATATATATATATATATATATGTATGTATTAGAGAGTATAACTCCAAACTTACAGGGAAAAATTCAATTTAGTATTAAATCAAATATCACAATATAAATATATAAAATATAAATTAGAGATAAAACCACTATTATGCAACTCTATTATTTGTTTTTTTCTTATGTTTTGGTTTATGCCTATCACTGTTTGAGTTGCATAATAGTGGTTTTATCTCTAATTTATATATATATATATATATATATATTTATATATTTCTTTATTGCCCACAAGGGGCTAAACATAGAGAGGACAAACAAGGACAGACAAAGGGATTAAGTCGATTACATCGACTCCAGTGCGAAACTGGTACTTTTATTTATCGACCCCGAAAGGATGAAAGGCAAAGTCAACCTCGGCGGAATTTGAACTCAGAACGTAGCGCAGGCGTGGCTGTGTGCTAAGAAGCTTGCTTCTCAACCACATGGTTCTGGGTTCAGTTCCACTGCGTGGCACCTTGGGCAAGTGTCATGCGAGCGAATTTGGTAGACGGAAACTGAAAGAAGGCCCTCCTGTACACACACACACATTCCAAGTGTGTGTGAGAGAGGTGGTCTATAAGTGTACACACACACACACATACACGCCTGTGTGTGTGTGTGTGTGTAGAAAGAGATAAACAAAGAAAGAACGATAGATAGATATATCAAAACTATAAGCTTATTTTGCATATGTTTACACGGGTATGTAACACATTATGAATAAGATACGTCTGTTTATGTGAGGGTGCAAATGTACATATACGCGCCTGTGTATGCAAATGTGTGTGTGTGTGTGTATCACCTTTAGAACCATAACTTAGGATTCTTATTCGATTATATTCATACAAACGTATATACACACACAAAAAAACGAACTAACGATCATATAACTCGCGTGAAAACATATGCGTTTATGTTTATGGATGTGAGTGTGATTCTCTGTAACTTCGTTATTCTGGTTCAAATCACATTAAAGATGACCGGACTTGTTTTGGAGGACAATACCTACCTGCATCCACATCGTTTATCTCTTCATTTTGGCAAACTCCACCGTTTTTCGATGCCTGATATGCCTATTCATATATGTGGCTGCGAAAGGAGGGATGTACACAAACGCCTGTACAAATATGATTGTAAGTTATACTAGCAGTATGGCCCAGCGTTGCTCGGGTTTGTAAGGGAAATAACTATATAAGCATTTTTAGAGAGTTATAGCCAAAAAATAGCAAAAAAATGCATTAAAAGTGGAAAAAAAAATTATGGTAAATTTTTAAAAATCGTTGACTCATCGTAGACATTTTTAGAGAGTTACTTCCCTTATATAATAGCGAAAAAATGCATTAAAATGGAAAAAAATGATGGTAATTTTTTTTTTTAATCGTAGACTCATCGTAGACGCGCGCTAATACTCAGATATGAATCACGACTATAAGATACCCGGTTTTGGTTAAACTGCACCGCAAAATGTGGGAGTAGTTAGGAATCTAAATCGTAGGAGACAGACACACAACCTTACTTTTATATATAAAGATGTACGCGTTTTTCGTTATATAAATAAATGTATTCATAGATATAATATACCTTTTATCGGTTACTTGTCTTAGTCATTAAACTACGGCCATGCTGGGACACCACTTTGAAGAATTCTAGTCGAACGAATCGATCCTAGTACTTCTGTTAAACGTGCTATTTATTCTATGGCGGCGAGCTGGGAGAATCGTAAGCACGCCGGGCGAAATGCGTAGCCGTATTTCGTCTGCCATTACGTTCTGAGTTCAAATTCCGCCGAGGTCGACTTTGCCTTTCATCCTTTCGGGGTCCGATAAATAAAGTACCAGTTTTGCACTGGGGTCGATGTAATCGACTTAATCCCTTTGTCTGCCTTTGTTTGTCCCCTCTATGTTTAGCCTCTTGTGGGCAATAAAGAAATATATTTATTCTATCGGTACGTCTTTGACCAACTGCTGAGTTACGTGATTGTTAAGAGGTGGTGGGGGAACGCACACACACACTCACCTTTTTGCCTCTGTTGTCTCAATGTTTTAATATGTTCCTGGGTGTACGTGTGCACCTACGGTGTATGTGTGTGTGTAAGCAAATGTAGCAATTGACTCACTCCATTGGCATCTTTATCTCGTGCGTGTGTATGCATGCTCTGGATTTTGGCCTTCAATTCACAAGCATCTCCCTCATCAATACTGACTGGGGCGAGGAAGATGGATTCTTTTTTAGACAGCTCATTCTAATTAATTTAGTACCACCTCCGAACACTCACACATTTGACATTTCCAACATTTTTAGTACTGTTTCTTTTTGTTCATCTTTAGTCCCATGATCAAAAGCATTCCAGCCGATCTTGCTCCGCCTTTTAACCAGATACAGTATATATGTGTCTCTAGATCTACATTAAAATTACGGGTTTTTGTTTTTTTTTTGTTTGTAAGAAAGGATGATACATGATAAGAGGAGTAACATGGTTGTTTTATCTAGCGGATCGAGCGACCATGTAAAACTCCATTATTGACTAATACTACTTCTTTTACAAGAACAAAATAGAGTGAACAATAGTAATATTTGAAAGGGATTTGACAGCTAGAAATAGCAGTCAAATGTCCCTTCAATCATCGTCTTAATAAGTTCATCTTGGGTAATGAATGTGGTCTTTAAAACAATATGTCTGAATAAATGACAGGGGGATACTCCTTGAAGCGTCTTTGATCGTACGTCTGCTGAATTAATCAGGCTGACCCATTTCATTTCTACCATAAGCACAAGGCCAGATATTTTTTGGGGAAAGGGGCTAGTTGATTACATCGAGCCTAGTGCTCAACTGTAACTTATTTTACTGAACCCGAAAAGGTGAAAGGCAAAGACAACAGAATTTGAACTCAGAACGAACTGCTGCTAAGCATGGCGCGCTATCCTATCCTATCAGCACGCCGTCTTTTGTAAAGCTATAATATCCTTTTTGCTATAGGCACAAAGCCTGAAATTTTGGAAAAGGGTTTGGGGTCAATTACATTGACTCCAGTACTTGACTGGTACTTATCTTATTTTTTCACTGCCCACAAGGGGCTACACACAGAGGGGGCAAACAAGGATAGACAAACGGATTAAGTCGATTACATCGACCCAGTGCGTAACTAATACTTATTTAATCGACCCCGAAAAGATGAAAGGCAAAGTCGACCTCAGAATTTGAACTCAGAACGTAACGGCAGACAAAATACCGCTAAGCATTTCATCCAGCGTGCTAGCGTTTCTGCCAGCTCGCCGCCTTTTGACTGGTACTAATCTTACCGACCCCTAAAGGGTGAAAGGCAAAGTTGACCTCTGCGGAATTTGAACTCAGAACATAAAGACAGACAAAATACCATTAATCATTGTGAGCGTGATAATGAGTATGGCAGAAGGCCACTTGTCCTATTTCTTTACTACCCACAAGGGGCTAAACACAGAGGGGACAAAGAAGGACGGACAAACGGATTAAGTCGATTATATCGACCCCAGTGCGTAACTGGTACTTATTTAATCGACCCCGAAAGGATGAAAGGCAAAGTCGACCTCGACGGAATTTGAACGCAGAACGTAACGGCAGACGAAATGCGGCTAGGCATTTCGCCTGGTGTGCTAACGTTTCTGCCAGCTCGCCGCTTGTACTGGCATACAACCGCTTCTGGACGAAATCAATTGTATTCAGGTTCTGGAGAGGGTTGAGCATCGCCAGGTTTAAATTCCCGAGTTACATCGTATGTTGCAACTTCGTTTCTACTATTTCATCAGGAAATGAGGAATGAAGGCAAGGCAACTTAGAATACCTAATGTCTTTCGTTCAGCCTCGGAGTGCTCCGAGTTCAAATTCCGCCGAAGTCATCTTTACATGCCAACCTTTCGTGCTCGAGACTGACGGAGAATCTAACACAAAGGTTTGTTTATGAGAAAATTGGTCAGCTAATTCTAGCTCCTTCACGGTCCCTGAAACAAGTTGTTTAACCCAAGGTCCGACATGATGCAGCAAAAACGTGATTAGATGCGTTCGGCCGTAGTGAAACTCGGACTACATTATACCATCATATCTCTCCTCATTTTTAAGCGTTTAGAGTAGGTATGGGCAACCATTTTCGAGAAACGTGTCGCGTGAGACATTACTCCTTATCAGGCGGACTGCATTACTAAAAGCAAAAAAAAAGTTAATAAATTTCAAGTTAATTTTTCATTAGGCGTGCCATTCAGAAAGTCCTGCAGGTCGCAGTTTGTTCTTGACTGCTTCAAAATAGGGTTTTTTTGCGGGGGGGGGGGCGAATTTAATTGTATGTCGAGCGAAGAGTAATAATGCAACATTCCATCAGTTTGTTAACGTTTAAGATCTATGGATTGCTGTAAATTTGGAATAAAATACTAAAGAGTCAAGCGAACACGTACAAGACTTCTCCGGAGAGTGGTGAAATAAACTATAGACACGAACAACAAACATCAACAGAGCTAGATGATTTAAAATAATACTAAATGGATATTGTTCTGAATCTTACTCCATGACCGCCAGCCACCATTAAACCTTCCTCCCCCCATTCCTTGGGAATAAGCTATTATCAAAGCAGAGAACAGGCTTTATGCTAGCAATTTTGCAACAGATTAAAATTCGCTTAAGTTACGTATCACCTACGAATTGCGTGGTTGAGTTTAACCGGACAATGATTCAAAACGTAAAATATTGGAATAAATATTCATTTGAAAATTTGGCACAAGGCCAGCAATTTTGTGGCAGTGGTTATGTCGATTACATCGACCCCAGTGCTTATGTGGTACTTATTTTGAATACCAAAGGGATTAAAAGCAAAGTTGACCTCTGCAGCATTTTGATAATAGAAAAAAAATTACTTCAACAAGGAAACAAAGAAAAATAAAAGGGATGGAGGTTAAGCTGCAAAAGATGGTCGAGGAACGAGTAACAGATTGTACTCCCCAGTGCAAATGGGGTGCTCAGCCATGTCTCCTAAACATAACTTATTGCCACAAAGTATAGTCAGCAACACTCACTGCAACAGGCACTCCACTTTGAGTGGCTCTTCTAAGAGAAACCACAGTTATCCTGATTTTTGCAGTGTATATTTCGTTTGTCACTGTTATTTATGACGCTCATGCGTTTGTACAGGTTTTAGGGTTAGGTTTAGGGTTTTAGGGTTAGAGTTATGGAAAAAATGAAACATGAAGCACGAACGATTATTGCGGCGCCATGAAGTAAACAAGGTTTCAAATACACTCGTTTATTCATACAAACGTAACTGAGATGAAATCTTTATATGTAAAAGTGAAGTTGTATGTCTGTCTCCTACGATTTAGATTCCTAACTACTCCCACATTTTGCGGTGCAGTGTAACCAAAAGCGGGTATCTTATAGTCGTGATTCATATCGAGCCCTTCTGGGTATTAGCGCGCGTCTCGATAAGTCTACGATTTTAAAAAAAATTACCATAATTTTTTCCCCATTTTAATGCATTTTTTTGCTATTATATAAGGGAAGTAACTCTCTAAAAATGTATTATTAAATCTCAGAACGTAAAAAGCTACAGTAACACCCCTCTTTGTGGTTAGTCATATTGAGATGGCTATTATACTTTGCATCTCTAAAAATGCTTATATAGTTATTTCCCTTACAAACCCGAGCAACGCCGGGCGATACTACTAGTATGTCATAAATAACAGTGACAAACGAAATATACACCGCCGGAAGTTGTTGTTGACAAACAACAGCAGTAATTTTATTCAGCTGAATACACGTCATTGATAGGTTGAAATTACCGAAATACGACAACTTTAAAACAAAATAACTTCGTAAATATTAACTTTTCTCAAAAGTTAAGAGTAAAACGCTAAGAGTAAAAGATATTTTATATGACACATTCTACCAGTATACAAAGTTTAAAAGTGT
>NC_042998.1:53298226-53303226 GCF_006345805.1 Octopus sinensis | reverse complement strand
ATGTATTCCATTTGTGTAGGTAATCGTATGCTTGTTTCTACCCAAGGAACCTCAAATGAAAAATCCCTAGAACATAAAAATTTTTACTGTACCTCTAATCACCTGTATATGTAGAATGCAAATCAGTTTGTTCTTTGCAATATTTGGAAAACCTGAGCATGTGTAGGTTTTTATGTGGATCTTCTGCAAGCTAAACTTTACTCCTTTTCACTCATTAGAATTCTTCCTTGAAAGATGGGACTGGTTTATAAAAAACATAAAGCTCCATCAGTGGAATTTCCATGACAGCAATGATAATCATAAGCATGGGTGTCACTATCTCTTTAACTTCATTTCATATGATACCTGTAAATGAGTGTTGCCATCATGTAAGTGGAGTACTTTGTTTCCAATCTTCAGTGAAAACATGTCTGGTCAAGGTAAAACATTACTACTTCACTTGGAAGCAGGTGAGGGTTAGTGACAGGGAGGGCATCCAGCTGTAGAAAGTCTACCTCAAAAAATTCCATTTGACCCATAGGAAAATTGATGTTAAACAATGATGATAATATGTGTGTGTGTGTGTGTATGTATGTTTTTACATATATATGTGTGTGTGTGTGTATATATATATATATAATATATATATATATGTATATGTGTGTGAAGAGGTTTTAGCTGAATTAATCAACCTGAGGACTTATATTTTTTAAAACCTGGTACTTATTTTATTGCTCACTTTTTGTCAAACTGCAAAGTTATGGAGATGTAAACAAGCCAATACCAGTTGTCAAGTGGTGGTGGGTGACGAATCAGACCCCAAAAACACATGTATGCACACACACACACACATATAATGTTGCAGAGTAGATGAAACAGGGACAACTGAAGAAGGGGAATATTCCTTGTGTTGTATATCTTGTACTGTTTTTTCGTCGTTTGAAAAAAAAGTTCATTTCCATGTTTTGTTTTTATGTTTTCCTTTCTCATTGTGTTCAACGTTTTTTTTATGTCCTGCACCCATATGTGCATGTATATATACATATAGATGTGGATATATACATATATGCATGTATTTATATATATATAATATATTATATATATATAATATATATATATATATATATATATATATATATATATATAATATATATATAATATATATATATATATATAATGTATTATACATAGAAGAAATAACAGTGATACAAGGTCTGTGAGTCACTCTGTTACTTCTGCTAACTACTAATAATATATATATATATAATATATATATATATATATATATATATATATATATATATATATTATATATATATGTATATGGAGTTCTTTCAGTCTACTTTACCAATTTACTCACAGGTTTTCAGTTAGCCCAAAGCTATAGTATAAGATGCATGCATAAGGCACCACACAGTGGGATGAACCCGAACCACATGACTTGGAAGCAAGCTTCTTACCACACAGCTACACTGAGTGTAGCCCTCTCTCATGCCTGCTGTCTTGCCCTCAGCATTCAGCTATGTAAAAGGTGAGACGTCTAAGAGTGTCTGTCTACAGGAGATTACATAGCCACTTAAAGCAACTGACAAAAGCATGCCATATGCCATCAAGTCATATTTGTATGCAAACGAAAAATGTAGTAATTTTAGTGTCTGGTTTGTGATTTTGGTGCTACAAGTTGTATGTTGACTGATCACATAGTTTGTCTTGTTGGCTAGCAGAGAATCTATAAGTACAATGAATTGTGAGTAAAACCAATATATAAAAAAATTCCCTTGAAAACAAATGGGTACGAGAGATAGAGAAGGAGGAGAATGCTAGCCCCTACACATTCTTTATTTTCTCTCCTTGTTTCTTTCTGTGGAAGAGCATAGGTTCGAAACGTTAAAGACTTTTTCACTTCCCAAGTGTTATAATAATACATCTGTGTGTTGTCTACACCACCTGTCATCGTCTTTTTTGTGAATTCTCCCCATATATATATATATATAATATATATATAATATATGTATGTATGTATATATGTGTGTGTATACACATATGTATATATATAATATATATATATATATATATATATATATATATATATATATATATATAATATTAATTAGAGACAAAACCACTATTATGCAAATCACACAAAGAAAGACTTAATCCAATACATAAAAATTTTATATAAATTAAATAAAATTAAATTAGCCACTACACTTGTTTCGTGTCTCTTCTAAGGAACATCATCAGGTGGTTTTCAGATCTTCGATTCAATTTTAAGTTATGGAGTCTTAAGACTTCATAACTTAAAATTGAATAGAAGATCTGAAAACCACCTGATGAATGTCCTTAGAAGAGACACGAAACAATTGTAGTGGCTAATTTAATTTTATTTAATTTATATAAAATTTTTTATGTATTGGATTAAGTCTTTCTTTGTGTGATTTGCATAATAGTGGTTTTGTCTCTAATTAATATTATATAATATTTTACTATAAAATTGGATTCAATCCTAAATCTGATTTTTCCCTGTAAATTTGGATTTATTCCCTAATATTTATTATTATATATATATATATATATATATATATATGTATGTATATATGTGTGTGTGTATACACATATGTATTATATACATATATATATATGTGTGTGTGTATCTGCATATAAATATGTATTTATATATATGCATGTATATTTGCCCACATGTGTTTTTGTGTGTGTGTGTGTATATGTGTTTGTGTGTATACATGTGTGTGTGTTTATGTATATATATGTGTGTACGTGCGAGTGTGTGTATGTGTGATAACACACACACACATGCACACACAAACACACAAATAGTGATTGATAGAAAATAGATGTGAAACACTCATACACATATACAGCTGTGTGTCTTTCTGTACGTGCATGCGTCCGCAGAAACAGGGTGATTGGTAGACTGCAGGAGCGCCTAAAGAGATAAGTACCTAATGAGGCGCAAAGACGGAGTATTTCATCTGTTAAACAATATAAAGGGAATTTCTCTCATTAGGATTCCTAGTCAGAAAAGATCCCAGCAGAGACTTAACAATGAATGGGTAAAACCAAATTGTGTAATGATTAATCTACCTGTATGCTGTGTTTATATTTATCTACCTATCGAGTTCAATATATTGCTACACATCTATCTATATATCTATGTTTCTATTTATCTAACTTTCTCTATGTGTATATATACACACATTCACGCGGAGTAGATGAAACAGAGGCGACTGAAGAAGGGGAATTTTCCTTGTGTTGAATGTCCTGTACTCTATTTTTTTTGTTGTTTAAGAAAAATGTCCATTTCCTGGGTTTTGTGTTTATGTTTTCGTTTCTCATTGTGTTCGACATTTTTTTTTTTTGGTGTCCTGTACCCATATATGCATGTATATATACATGTAGAGGTAGGTACGTACATATATGTATGTATATATGCATATGTTTTATTTATTAATTTGTCATATATATATATATATACAAGTGTATATATAAGGATGTATGTCTATATGTATGTATGTGTATGTACATATGTATATGTACACATGTATGTGTATGTACATATGTATATGTGCGTATGTATGTGTATGTGCGTATGTATGTGTATGTGCGTATGTAGGTGTATGTGCGTGTGTATGTGTATGTGTGCATGTATGTGTAGGTGCGCATGTATGTGTATGTGCGCATGTATGTGTATGTACGCATGTATGTGTATGTACGTATATATGTGTATATATCAGGTCATCCCGTAAGTTCTGTCCAAATTTATCTTTTTAAAAATTGAATGAAATTTAATAGTATTTTAGAATGTCTAATGGAATTTAAAATTATTTCTATGCATTTGTGTACATTTAAACTAATTAAATATTGTTTTACGGAATAATAGAATTAAAATTTCTTTGATTAAAACCCTTTCTAACATGGAAGTATCCAAAGAGCATTTAAGGCACATAATGCTTTATGAGTACAAAAAATAAGGAAACGCTGCAGCCAAAGCGACTCGAAACACACTTAGTTTATGGGAAAGAATGCTTGAATGAAAGAACTTGCAGAAGATGGTTTGCAAAATACAGAAGTGGAGATTTCAGCCTTGAAGATGAAGATCGAACATGACACCCAGTTCAGTTTGATGATGTAGAATTGGCAATAAAGCTTAGTTCAAACCATACTACTGTTGATCGTCATCATCCACAACTTGAAAAGGTTCCTAAACTTGGAAAATGGGTGCCTCATGAATTGTTCGAAAGCAACTGCAAATCCCGAGTTGACATCTGCTCTTCTCTCCATTCTAGCGAACTCATTTCACCTTTTTGGGATAGACTTGTGACTGATGACGAAAAATGGATCTTCTATCGAAATGTGAAATGTCGTAATCAGTGGCTTGGTAAAAGGGAAAAAGCTCAACTACAACTGAGAAGGGAACTTGATGGGAAAAAGATTCTTCTCTCTAACTGGTGGGATTGCAAAGGAATAATTCACTTTGAATTGTTACCACCTAATGCAACAATAAATGCTCAAGTCTACTGTCATTTGAACGATGCTTTGGAGAAAAAAGACCCACTTTAGTGAATCAAAAGGGAGTGATGTTTCATCAGGACAATGCACGACTACACACTGCAAAGATCACATCACAGAAGATTAAAGAGCTTGGTTGGGAAAATTTCCTCATCCACCTTATTCTCTCGATATATGGATATATATACTATATATATATATATATATATATTATATATATATATATAATATATATAATATTATATATATATATATATATATATATATTTAATATATATATATATTTCTTATGATAAAAGGCAGATTTTCTTTGCCTGTTCCCATGTTTCTTTTTAATACAATTCTACAATATAGAATTTCTTCAATTGGAATTTACCTATGATTTTTCCAAGTAGATTCGATTAGGTCATGGCATGTAAAGTTTTTTCAATTTCACCCCCAATTAAGCAAAAATTCGAGAAAACTCAATATTTTACGATTTGCCTCTCTCA